>NC_061511.1:242300816-242327080 GCF_022539505.1 Lolium rigidum
GGTTTGGCGATGCGCCTAGATTGGTTTGTGATGAACGTGATTGTTGTCTTTCTCAATAACCCTAGATACATATTTATAGTCCGTAGACTTTCTAACGTGGGAATAATTCCAACCGTGCACGAGCCAAATTCTATCTAACCGACACGTATCCTACTATATTTACAGATACACGGGCAAACTAGCCCAAACTTTGTATACAAGGCCGATTCATGTATATCTTCCGCGTATATTCTTCAAGCCCATCTTAATCGCGGCCCACCTCTGATCCGGTCAAATTCTGGTGATAACAGTGGCACAAGAAAGGCCTTGGAAATAAACTTACAAATGCAATCGGATCCTTGGTCTTCTCCAGCGCAACTTCCACAAGACCTCAAGACTCGGGAGCCTGCGCTGCCACCGGGGAACATGCCACTTGGGGCGACGCTGGATGTGGATCCTTTGCCGAGGTCGATGAAGATCCTCCGCATCGGCACATTGGCCTGGAGGAAGAAGAAGCTCGGGCCACCTCCGCACCTGAGCTCGAAGTGGCTCCCTTCGCCATGGATAGCGGCCTGGCTATTCGGTGGCCGCTTGGGAACTCCGGGAAACGTAGCGCACATAGCACCGCCTGCATCGCCCGCACGCCGACACCCTGACCCCATCGAGAAGAAGCAGCAGACCGCTCGCTGCATCGGCTCCTCCCCTCGCCTCCATGGCCGGCCATAGGAGATTCCGCAGCACAACGACTCCACTCTTCAAGATGACTATGAACCATGACTTTATTCGAGGAAGCGGCGTTCGTCTCCTCCCTTAGCTGCCCCGACCAGAGGAGACCCCAGAGGAAGAAGATGAACCCTAAAGTGCTCTAGATCCGGCCGCTAAGATCCGGAGACCCACTCCACCTACTAGGCATGAATCCCACTACCTGCAGATCGCCATACAACCTACTACTATTACTATGTACACTCCAGGCTATCCCTCCTTCTCTCCTCCATACGGCGGCGCTGCCGTAGTTGAGTCGGAGGAGCACCTGTGAGCGAGAGAACTCAAGCGAACTGTAGCGAGGAGAGAGAGAGGAAGGGGAAATGAGAGCCTTGGGGCCGCTGGTTTAGGCAAGCCATGATGCAGGAGGTGGGGACGGAACGGGAACGGGAACGGGAACGGGTGGGCGACAGAAACCGAAAGGAGGTGGGATTGGTGATCAGGTCGGATCTCGGGCCGGTTCGGTGCAGGTCGACAACGCGACGTGATGCCGACATATCTGCGCGTCTTGGAAATTTCTGGGATGCTCGGGAGATGCGATGGGGCGGCCATATGCTACTCTGCGCTGCTGCCGTTGATTGCCGAGAACTTGGAAAAGGTGGCGTGGAGCTTGTTATTTCAGTTAGTTAGCTTTGTTGAACTAAATGTAAAGCCGTGATTTTTTTATTTACAAAACAAAATGCAGACATATGCATTCGTAAATACGTAAATACATAAAATCAATTTTACGGCTATCGGGGACCATCAAACGCAGATAAACACATCCATTCCAAGTTGACCCTAACATCAAAGTACTCGGGGGTCTACTGGTACTCTACTTCGTACCTTAAGGAAACAACGAAGGAAAGCTTATCTCTGTTTGATCAGGACGAGAATGCTACTTGGCACACTCATAAATCCCGATGCTTCTAACACCTACCATGTATTCGGGTTTCAACAACACACAAAGCAATTCCAACCAAGTCCAAGATGTTTACACGTATTACATATTTACATATGCTGATGTGAACCTAGAAATAACTAGCTTCTACCTATTTCTCAACCTAAGGCATGTAAGCATGATGATATTTTTTGTGAAGTAAGATCTCCCTCCATCTCCCTTCTCGGGCTAGCTTTAATAGGAACACATGTGGAGCAAGAATCATGCAATTATGTTTTCACCCAATTCAATATTGTCATAGGGAGCACATAGGCAATATCGTATTATTGTGAGCATCCCTTTCCACATTGATGCATCTCTCCGAAAACACTGCATTTTAATTATTTAGATTGTTGAAGTACAGTTAGGTTAGTGAATGCATTAATTAGCTAGTTACCACAAGCATCTTTTCATTTAGATCAAGGCGCCGGCGTAGTTGATGCCTCTCCACTTCTCCATCTCTGTCGATAGGGCATTTAGGTAGATACAGTACAATGAATGGCGATAAGTAGGAGCTTTGCACTTGAATTACTGTACCAAGTAATAATTACTGTACCAATCCTTTGGCACCAGCAGTTCAGAAGGATCGGCGAGGTCGGCGAAGTTCTCGTCGTGGTCCTTGGCGGACCACACCGTCGCCTGCCGCAGGGCGAGCGTGATCTGCTGGCGGATGATGAAGTGCTACCCGGGGAATTCCTCCGGGTCCTCGCCGCCACGGAGGGCCGCCTGCACGGAGCTATTGACACCGACGACCGTTCGGCACATGTTGTTTTTAATGTGACACGTCGCTTCGAGTTGCTGGGCCCCAGCCGCGAAAACCGTCGTGCCGGGAGGTATCAGCGCGCCCGATTCTCGCTCTTCGCAAAAGGGCCGGCGCTTCTACTGAGCTCGAAAACGCGCCGATGGCTTTTAAGACGTGTCTGTGCGAGCCATTTTAAACACCAACCCCAAAAAACTATCGAACCGCTACCAGACACCCGGTGGAGACGCTCTAAGTTGCTCCAGGCCTCATCGCACCTAGCCATCCAAGAGCAACATGGATAATAATATATAATATAGAGTATGTACTCCAAACTGTGCATCAAACTAGCTAGTGGACAGGCCAGTAGCTAATCAAACAAGCTGGCTAGTGTGCATCCGCATGTCCGTATTGTCCGGCGGACTCCGTGAACAGCTCAGCGCGATTACGCAGACGTGACGGATGGCGCGGACGTGTCCGTCTGCACCCTGAATTGTAGGTTGCATACTTGCACTGGACATAGCTTTGCAAGTTTGACCAATCGTTTTAAGCAAACAACATGTCTTCTTTCAAGTTCAGAGCCAAATATCTGATTTTGCTGTTGCCATAGTGGCAAGCAGGCACTTCATTCACACAAAAAATGTCTTAAGATGCATCCTGGAACCATGAATCTGATGATAGAGTAACCTCTACGGCATTGTATTTAGCAGTGAATTATGAGTCTGCTCTCTGATCCGGCCCAGGTGAGCATCACGGAGACGAAGGTTCTGTCAGCGCCAGAAGCCTTGGCACCGGATCCACCCTCCCTAGATGCCTCACGGCTCAGGATGCATCAGGCTTTCTCGGGGAGTTTCTTGCCACCCTTCTTGGCCATCGTGAACTGCTGAAAGATTGGCGATTAAAGGGAACTCGGAGTCATCATCACAGGTGGGTTGGATTTGCCATTAATTGATTTCTCCTGCAAATTCTTCATCAGTACTACAACAAGAATAAATAAAATCCTCTTCCAGTAGACATGCTAACCCACCGCTTAGCTAGCATAACGGAGGACACAATGGCCTAATCAATCACTGGGCAGATAGCCAGATCGTATAGCAAGCCAACATACATAGGTTCAAAGCGTGCATTAGCTGCTCCACATATAATACTATGAACCACCAAAATTTAATTTCAAGTGCAGTATCAGGATCGGACATATAAACATCGATCCACAAAACCTGCTAGTATACTACCATGGCATGTTTCATGTTTGAGATCGAAACATAAAGAGCAACCTAGACTATTCAGAGATAACAAGACTAGCAGTAGTCATCAGCAAACTTGTACAATGTTCCATAATTGGCTACGTTTCTTGCACTGCTAGTCAAAATTTCTATTCCCTGCGGTGACTACAATCCAACAAAATGGACAAAACTGGTTCAAGGAAGCAGTCACCCAGAGCAGCATTTAAACCATATATTTCCAGATAATCTTGAACCTTTACATGAGGCCTGCTCTATGTAGTGCCTTATACTACCCCAGAATACATTTGTCAATATTATCTCACGTCTTACTTGGTTCTATTTCCCATTGGGGCCAGGAAGAAGTTATATTACTGACTGCACTACACTTGCCTAGATTTTGACAGTTGGGTTTCAAAGTTTGAACCATATGCTACAGCACTACCTGACGTTTCACTTTGTGACCAAGACAGTAACCTGAACAGTTGCACTCCCAACTTCCGAATATGATAACTTATTCATTTCATTCACTGCTATTCAATTCAAAATATCTGGAGACCCCATGAGAATGCCCATACAAACTATAGAAACGAGCTAACTGCAGTCCCCTCCACTTTTTCTCATCCGGGCTTGGGACCGGCAAAGGCAGTGTTAAACTACAAAACTACAAAACACAGAATAGCAAAATACTACAACCAAACACTCAGCAAAGCATAGCCACAAGATCAATCAAAGCCAATACACAACAGAACTTTGCAGACAAGATCATAACACACAAAGTAAACAAATCAGACAGTAAGTTGGTTACATGGATTCTAATATTTGGTTTCAAAAATAAAGAATATACTGAGTTAAGAGGGTATGCCATCTTCATCTCTAGGGCATAGAGAAGCCACAGTTAATTAATATTAGCCATCAAAAATTTATGTTTTAATATCCAACAAAGTCGACCAAGTATGAAACAGAATGACATAGAGATTTCTATATTCTGATTGAAGATGTAGAGACAGTATGGAATCAGCAGCAATCAGCAGATAAGCCAAGTTGTGTTGCTAAATTAATCATTTATTATCACCAGCAAACCGACAGGCGCAGTCCAGATCTCACCGAATCAGCACTAACAAGAACATCACTTCTGAAAATACAAATCAGTAACCAACAAACCGGAAATCATATTCAGCAAAGAAGCCAAAATCAGGAAGAGGAAGTAGAGTGTTCTCGGCAAACTACAGTCTGTTTACGCATCCAATTCAGAACCTTCACATCTGCTTGTTTTAGTGTATGTGTAATTCCTAACCCTCTCTGCATAAGAACATTACCCACTTAAGTTAGGAGGGATCTTTGAATTAATTAATAGTATATTTTAATATACAAGTGCAGACAGACAGCAGATTAGGTGGATCTTTGATTGTCGAAATTCAATATCCAGATTGATTAGATGTGACTTGGCCTATTGAACTGAACAGGAAAATAGTTAAGTGGACAAACCAATTGTGATCACGAATAACAATAAAACCAGCAAATTCAGACATGATCTCAAAATAATTCAAGTATATAAAACTGTAAGGATCTTGTACTGCCTTCGGAGCCTCATGTACATGCAATCTTCTATTTCCTATCAGGTCATAAATCTGCGACCTACTGCTAGAGAAACAAAACACATCTGAGTGCATTGATAAAACTTAAACATATTGGCATGAAACCCAAATTCCAGAAACAAACATGTAACAAAGTAATGAAGACTTCTAAGTGACCTCTCCATCCAAACAAAGTTGGAACACAACAGAGTTCAATAATAAGCTTCAAGATCACTAATCAGAAGATCCAGATGTGCACGCGATTAAAGACTGCAAGCTGTACCGAATAGATGGGCCACTGAATGCAAGTTGAAAGTTGAAACTGTAAGCTTCCGCAAACGACCAAATCAAGGAATACTATGCTTCAAGATTTTTTTGGTAAGTCAGAACAGTTGGGAAAGCAAACACAGTTGATGGCTTGAAGCTTCACAAAAGACCCCGGTTAACCAATGATTTGCTAGACCTTCCAACTCTCCTTGCACTAAGAATCTCCAACACTGCAAATCAATGAGAAGCCCAAATATATAACCCGATACTTCAGAAGTCAAATGTATGAACTCTCAATTGGAATAAATGGCATAAAGTGTGAGGCAACTGTTGGGCCTACCGTTCCATCCACAATGCATATCAGATCAACATCTGCAATACCCTGTAATCATTTACCGTACAAATGCGCTTCAGGATGAAATCAAACAGAAGAGCAATCTGTATTAAAGAAGGAACTTCAAAGGAAGAAAATATTCGAACAAAACATTGCAGACTTCTTCCAGTTCTGTGATCTACAGTCCAGTCAAGCTTCATGACACCTTCAAATCCTCAACTATGCAGGTCTGACCCACAATTCCGATTAGGGTTGACCCAAAACCAAACAAATTAACATCATAAAATTATGACATGATCTAAAGAATGAGCATTAACTTATAACCAAACCTCTAGCCTTCAATCCAATCTCCACCATCAGTCTTATAGCTAGATCATGTCAAATCTATCAAATCTATCAGTGCAAACCAATCCAGGGTTCCAAAACACACATTCAATTACAATGATTGCCATCGGAGAGTGAAATAAAGCAAATTTTGCAGAGAGCAATTCAAATCTATAAAATCACTGAAGCTGATGGGGTGAGCCTAACCAATAAAACAAACAGACCATCTAATACACTGAGCTGACTCCAGATGCATGGGGGTTTAACCACAACATGTCCCAACAATCCAAAACATATACTGCAAATGACACGTTCAGCAGCAAAAGCACAGGGATGAAGCGTACAGATAAGAAACTCAACCACAGTGAGATATATTGCAAACCGAACAATATTGCAGATTCTGAGTGACCATCAGCACATTCTGCAAACTCAGAGGAGGAGGAAGCGAAACCCCCAATCAAAGCAAGAAGCAACTGAGACAAAACATGTGTTTGATCAAAACAAGAGTTCAACAGATGTAAATAGAGAGCACTGAGTTTCTCTTGTAAGATGCGCCATCTAACTGAAGCTCCAAAGCATCCACAGAATCACTGTACCTCTGCAAATCAATCTGAATGTCCAATATTGACTCTCCGTGAGATACTTGGATAATTTATACGTTTAACAAGTTGTTGTGAATTGATAAGGTAGTAGGTTCAGAAGATCTCCAAACAGATGTAACACAACAATAGATTTGATTTAAGACATTACTGTAGATTTGTTGTTCATGCATTGATTGAGGGGATAGGATTAGCTTGCTCGACTGAGAGATAGACAACAGCCCTTGGATCCAGAATGATATCCTCCGTTTCCATATCTGCAAGAGCACATAATTACGGATGAAGGGAGAAAGCCATAACTAGGAAGTTAATTATCAAAGGAAGTCGCTAAAGATTATTCAAGTCACAAAAAGGAACCACCGATAACATGATGAAGCAAAATAGGGCACCTTCGCTAAGTTGTGCAAGTCCAATATCTGGAGAACCAACAATCCATTTCAGAATTGGAATTGGTGTACACTGAATTGAGAAAGAAATTAAATTCAGAAGGACCGATTATCCCAACACAATATGTATGTAACTTCTCTAGTTCCACCCCATGATCGGCAATCCAATCCAGCAGCTCACAAGTTCCAACCATATCAAATAAGCTCCGAGTCATAACGAATAAAGATAACCACAAACAGAAATCAAACCTCAACCGTTCCATTCATCTCATCAGAACCATCACCTTTGCCGTAGAGAGCATTGGAAACTGACCTTCCCAAGTCCCCTTTGCCGTAGGGAGCTCAAGTTCTGGACCAGATCCAGTCCTGCAGCCAACTTGCTGATGCGGACACAAAATGGAACCTAACAGACCATCCATGAACGTTTCAAACTGATGTACCTGGTTTCTCTCGGTCTAAGCTGAGCGAGGCTTACCCCTACCCCTCGGATATTTGGATAATCAACCCCACTCCATTAATTTTATCACCATGAAATTTATGATGAATTGAGAAGACAAGTTGAGTAATTTTAAAAAAAATCCTCAAACAGGTTGTACTCAGCATAGGGTCAGACTTGAATTCGGCAACTAGAACCTGCAAAGACAAGAGGCCGTCCTATGAATTTCTAGTTAAGGGCGCTAGAGCTTAAGAAAATAAAAAGAAGTATGCATCAAACGCTGAGGGTGATTAGTGAATCAGGCATAGGCAGGGATCAGGCAGACGGACGATGACCGCTGTTTTAAACTGCAAATTATCTTCCGTGGCAATATCTGCAAGAGCTTAGTGTTACTGACGAAGGGACAAAGCTGATGTATCATCGAAGAATTAATTTAAGTTTGGAAAGAAAGATCCAATAAGGAACCGCCGCATCATGCTGAACCAAAATAGACCTCCCGGGCTCCCACTAAGATGTATTACTCCAAATTTCTGAAGACCAGCAAAAATCCAAATCAGAATAGCAAGGAACAAAATTAAACTACAGAGGAAGAAGTTGAGTTTGGGGGCTGATTATCCATAGGCAGAACGGAAGTTCCCGAATCCTACTATCACCGGTCCAATCCGTATATTTTAATAGCTGGAGAGCCAGAGAAGTCCCAAGTCAGAATTGGCAGATTATTCAAACTACAGGAAGGAAGGTGAGTTCGAGAGGGCCTGATTATCCAAACGCAGAACAGAAGCTTCGCAAATCCTACAATCACCAGTCTGATCCGTAAAAAAATCAATCTCTGGAGAATCATCAACAGTCCCCAAGTAAGAATTGACGGATATTAGTGCAAACCAAGAAAACTAAATCGAGGAGGGAAGGGGATAATATCCAAACACGAATCCCAATCATGGCTCCGATCCTACGATGAGCAATACTATCCAGCTTCAATCCTCGGGAAATCTGACCATACCAAAATAGTTGAACAATAACCAATCACCGTGAACATATAACAGAGCAAACCTCCACATCCCGATTCATCTCTCCAGGACGATCACGGATCACCCTCCTGCTGGGTCATCTAAGGAACAAGCAGAGGAACACATCCCACAAACCGAGGTCAGCTGACACAATAAAGAAACCGACCAAGGGCGTCGAATCCACACCTCGGTTAACTGACGGAATTCGTGGGGGAGCCGATTGGATGGGAATCTGAAATCCATAGGGGCAGGGGGTGACGGAACCAACAAATCGATATCGCCGGGCACGAGAAACTGACCTGCCTCGGCCTCCGTTGCGGGACTCGCTAGGCGGGGAGGTCCAATTCAGAAACTATTACACAGCCCTGCAACCGACCAACACCGGCGATCCGAATCGAAACTAGAGATGCGTAGGAATCAGACTCAGGAGGACAGAGTTCGCAAACCAGACAGGTCCATCGATCGAAACACCGATCGAGTCCGTATCCCTCGCCTTCCAATATCCATCGCCGAGAGTCGCGACGACGGACGGGCCGAGGAATCTGCGATGCAGGGGCGACGAGGAGCAAACATCAATTCGACGCTAGGCGACTCGATCGAAAGGAACCGGAGAAGAGACGAGGAACAGCTCCGCAATCGCTAGGGAGGCGAGAGCGAGAGCGAGGCGAAGGCCACCGAGACGGACCGGAGCCAGAGCGCGGGGTGGAGGAGAGGGGCGCACCTTGGTGGAGTTTTATAGCCGGAGCAGAGGCGGCGCCAGCGGAATCCTCACCGGACACGGCTGCGCTGGCGTCGCCGCTGGATTAGGCAAGGCATTGTTTTTTTCTGAGGGAATTAGGCAAGGCATTGTTGCGCGTGATGGGGACGGATCGGCACCGGGTGAGCGGCGGAAATGAAAAGCAGTTGAATTGGTGATCTGTGCCGGTGTGGTCGGGCGGCGGCAACGCAACTTGACGCGGACGCATTTGCCGCGTCGGTGGAAACTTCTGGGCTGCTCGCGAGACGCGCGATGGCCATAGGATACTCTGTGCGGCTGCTGTTGATTGCTGTCCTTGTCCGTGAGCCACAGCCAACTCGTGGATGAGAACGTGGAAAAGGCAGTGCGGAGGATCATGGTGCACAACGAGATCTGCGGAATCACAAGAATCAGCTAACGTGTTTACGGTCTTGCTAACACGGCCATTCCGCCCCTTCCCCTCTCTCACCTCTCTACAGTATCTGAGCTGCCTCACCGTTGTTCTTGGCCGGACCAAGGCTCTCTTCGGCGGCTGGCTGAGGTTCCGTGCCTGTGTCTGTAGGGGACAGGGATTCGGTGACATTAAAACAGCATGGCACGCTGTGCCATGACCTTCCATCCACCCTACACTCTTCATCTAACGGCCGCAATTAAGCGATCCGAAAATTTTGTTAAATTTGTCTTTTTTGCTGCGCTCAAAATACAAAGTATATTTGATTGAAATTTTCTGTACTTACAACATGATTCGTTGGCAACATGTACATTTTTTGTTTTGAATTTTTTGATGAATTTTTTAATTTTTTTTGAAAATCATCAAAAAATTCAAAACAAAAAATGTACGTATTGCCAATGAATCATGTTGTAAGTATGGAAAGTTTGAATCAAAAATAATTTATATTTTGGACGCAGCAAAAAAGACAAATTTAGCAAAATTTTCTGATCGCTTGATTACAGCCGTTAGATGAAAAGTGTAGGGTGGATGGAGATCATGGCACAGCGTGCCATTCTGTTTTAATGTCACCGAATCCCAATCCGTCTGTAGGATGTATAGGAGTAGTGTTGGGCTTTATGCCCACGTCTGGAGTAGGACTCAGATCTTCTTTGGCCAGATCTGGGGCTTCCTGCGGTGGTTCTTCCCCGGCGAGCTTCGATGGAAGAAGACGTCGGTCGCCGCTGTAGATATCTCCGTCAATAAGGCCATTCGTCGCAGTCTTGTATGCTCTGCGATGCCTTGCCGTATCTCCTCCTTCTGACCTGCCGTGGAGGCGAGGAGAAGGGGAGCGATGGCAGGGGTCTCGGTAGATCTGCCGGGCGGTGGGGGTCCTCGGCTGGTCTGTTGCCTCGGCGCGGCACAGATCAGTCACCGGCTGAGCTCCTCGGCGAGCTTCCATGGTGGAAGAAGCTACAGGTCTCTCCGACGGTGAGCCTCTATCCCAATAAGCGTGCCCGTCTTCTTCCTGGTGGCCTTGCTTCTCCTCTCCTCTTGGCCAGCCTTGGTGGCGAGGGAGGTGGTGTGGGTGCTTGCAAAGTTACCAGCTGCAGGAGATGGTGGTCTGGTGGACATCCTCTTCCTCGAGCGGATCACATGGTGACCGGTGTCGTCGCCATGATCTTTGGCCAACAAGGTGGCCCGAATTCAACCTCCAAGATGGAGGCCCTCTGGATCAGTCGCTGGAGCTCGACGCTTCCAAGAGGCCAAGTGGTTCGTCCCCGGCCTCATGGAAGTTGCCAGCGTGTGGATCCTGGCGGCGGTCGAGAGCTTTCGAGCAAACCGCTCTCGGAACTCGGCGGCAACGCCTTGAGCTCGTCGGCGTCTGGCGGCAGAGACACCCTTGTCCTCGATTGCTTTTTATTTTATTCTGCTGGGGTGTTGTATGTAAGAAAGAAGGCCTTTTCTTCAAATATTAGGTTTCCTAGGGCAATAGATGAAAAAAGGGCCTTCTTTCAAAATGTGCCTGCCACCTGCTTCGTAATGCAAGTTCCACCGGGGTCGCTGACCCCATCTGTGTTAAAAAAAAACGTGTTTACGCAATAGATTGGCTCACAAGTGCTATTTCTTGTTATTTCTGATCAAATATCATACAATTGTCGGTGTTGGTTTTTGGTATAGCTTAGCCGCCACAATTGTATTTTAGGTAGTTAACTTACTTTACGAATGCAGGTACCTGCATCCACTTCTATGACCACACCCGGAGGGTATTGGAGGCCATCAAGCATCCATCCACAATTTGACGTCCATAGGCTAACCCCAACCAAAGTACTCCACAGTGAGTTCTTACTATACTCGTCCTAACTGTTGGTACCAAGACAAACCAATGAAGGGAAGGTTCTCTATGTTAGATTAGGACTAGAATGATACCTAGTGTATAAACAACTCAGGTAAGCACACCCACAAATCCCGATGCTTCCAACTCCTACGAATGTATTCGATCCGGTCTCAACAACACTACCAGAGCAATTAGAACCAAGTCCAAGACGATTGTACATTATGTATGGTGATGTGACCCTAGCAACAACTACCTTCTACACATTTCTCAACCTTAGGTATGTAAGCATGGTGGTATTTTTTGTGAAGTAGGATCTCGCTCCATCTCCCTTCTCGCGTTTAAATAGGAGCAAATGTGGGGCAAGGACCATGCAATTATGCTTTCACCCTACTATCAGAGGAAGCACATGGGAAATATCGTATAGTTGTGAGCATCCCTTTCCTCATTGATCTAGCTCCCTCATAGATATATCGATACATTATATTTCAATTATCTATATTGTTGAGCTATAGTTAGGCTAGTGACTGCATTAGTTAGCTTGTAAACTTATTTTACTTTAAAATATTAATGTTATGCTAACACAGCTAGTTACCGTAAGCATTTGTTTATCTAATGACATGCCACGCCATCAAGATGTCTAGTTAGCACTACACATGGTTGCCATGTTATTACCCCCGTTCTAAAATATAAGCCTTTTTTTAGAAAGCTTGTTTCGCTTTTAAATTGCTAATTTATCTTTCTTAAAAAAATTATTTATTGGAATGGATGTACTAATATAAAAATTACTTCCACTATAGCTAGTCTTGAACTCTTGATTTTATTCTAAAACAAACCTAGCTTTATGGTCATCAGAATGATCTCGATTTTTGTTTGGTACACATATCCTGACCTGAATTGACTATTGGTTTCGATAAAAATAAAAGTTCATTTTGATGTGCACACCAATTTTCTCTCAATTGTGACACATCTACTTATTTAGAAAAGTTTGTTGATTTTTTTAGTTGGTCGATAAGTTGCATGTGTTACATGTTGTTTGTTGGTGGTTTTGTTGTAATGGTTTTTGTCGAGATTTCCGTTAATTAACCAGGCATATCTCTTATTTTTAATTAATAGATTAGGGAAAGTGTTTGCCTCCATTTCAAAAAGAGAGATCTATATGAGGACAGACTTCGCAAACTAGACAGCCCGGTCGATCGAGAGACATCGGTCTAATCCGCCTAGGAATATATCCATCGCCGAGAGTCGCGACGACGGGCGGGCCGAGGAATCTGCGAGGCGGAGGCGAGGAGGAGCAAACATCAATTCGACGCTAGTACGCTACGCATATCGATCGAAAGGAATCGGAGGAGTGGGAGAAGAAACGAGGAGCAGCTCCGCAATCACGAGGAGGCGAGAGCGAAGGCGCGGGCCACCGAGACGGAGCGGACCTAGAGCAGGGGAGGAGAGGGGAGCACCGCGAACCTGGGGGACTTTTATAGCCGGAGCAAAGGTGGTGGGCGAGCTGGTGTGATGCCCCGAAACCAGTACCCTGAGGATTCCAGCAATCCCGCCGAAATCCGCACGATGTCGATTCAGAGATACCCTCTGACACGACGTGTGCGACGAATCACACATGTGATGCCAGAGGAATTAACACGAGCGGTAACATTACAACAGGATTCAATAGAGCCCACAAGAAGCAGATATATGACAACAACGACAACTCCAACGAGCCAAGATACAAATATACAAGATCCGAATAAAACAGAAATATCGAAGGCGTCCGAGTACGGACAAGATACAAATTGGACTAAGACTCCTGAAGATAACCAGTGGCGTCCATAACCCTGCCCAGGACAAGCCGGAAGGGTAACCTTGCTAATGTCGATCTTCTCGTACCTGTCGAAGTCGGGCCATCGGTTGCGAACAAAAGGGAGAGGAGACAAAAGAAAAAGGTGAGGGCAAGTACCATGGCACGCACTTGCGAGACAAGACCAGCTGTGCTCACTGGTGGGTAGTATAAACAACGACCGGCTATATGGTGGAGTTTAGCGGCAGCAAAGCAACTAACGAATAGAGACACACTACAACACTCGTCTAATCAGAGGAGATAAGAGAGCGCATAAAGTAACAGTTCTATACTCTGCAGTCATAACCCATCCGATGTGTTCCCCCTTCACGAAGAAGAAGTACTAACAAGGGCACTCAAACGGTTAACAAGTTTTTATTGGGTATCAGTTATAGTGATGCTAATTTGCTACGCAAGTTATCAACAAATTATTAGCAGCAATCATAAATGTGTAAGTTGTTCTATGATCAAGCTAAACAGCTCCAAATCGTCCATAACCGTGAACATGGCTTATCGATAAGATGTACACCCTGCAGGGGTTGCCCAAATGTAACCATACGCATGCCCGACCCGCTTCTTACAGGCGATGTCTCACAACAAGACCGTTCCCAGTTCAACAAGAAAGTCTAGGGGGCACCCGACTAAGCTACCCGAGATGAAGTTTGGCCGTACTGCGACGCGGACTCAGGGTTTGCGACAGCGGCTAGGCGTATAAACCACACGCTTTCGCTAAACGTCTCGCGGGGTACTTCACAGAATATAAACATCCGAAGGCAACAGAATGTGAACACTCGAAGGCAATAGTAAGTAAAGCATGGCATACATGGCATAGGCAAATAAAACCAAGGATGTGCCCCCCCTTTTCAACAGACTTGAGAAAAAGGTAATGGGTGAGGGGGGGTCCCAGTAATAATCCCCACGTACGGGTAGAGCGCTCAATCTCGGAACAGATAACAAGAACTCGGGTCCTAGGGGACATTAGCAAGTCAAAATTCTGATGCTTTCGCAACGGGGCTCACAGATGCCTCTGCTTACAATTTTAGTTGTTAACAGGTAAGTAAAGCATGAGTATCTCCAACAACTGATATAGCATGTGTTAACCTCCCAACAACCCAACAGATATGTATAGAGATAACAGCAGACCCCTACACATGCGCTACGACTCGCAAAGGCCCAAACAACAAACAACGGCGATAGGTAGAGGATATTTGACACGGTTCATATGGGTAACAGTGGAATAGGACATGTGACACAACAGAATCGCAACATATGGATAACAAGAGAACAACGAGTAGGAAACTGTAATATAGGTGAAGGGGTGAGCTCGCACAACGAATCGAGGGACGGGAGAATAAACGAGGAAGAGTTCCGCAATCGCGAGGAATGAGAGGACGAGGCGCAGGCCACCGAGACGGACCGGAACCCAGAGCGCGGGAGGAGAGGGGCGCACGATGGGGGCCTTTTATAGCCAGAGCAGAGGCGGTGGGCGAGCTGGCGCCAGCGAAATCCTTAAGGGACACGGCTGCGACGTCGTCGCGCTGGCGTCACCGCTGGATTAGGCAAGGCATTGTTGCGCGAGATGGGGACGGCACCGGGAACGGGAACGGGTGGGCGGCGGAAATCAAACCAAACACAGTCGGATCCCGAACCGGTTCGGTGCCGGTGGCCGTGGGACATCGGCAACGCGACGTGACGCGGACGCATTTGCGCGTCCGTGGGATGGGCCGGGTCCTGGAAACTTCTCGCCTGCTCGGGAGGCGCGATGGGGAGGCCATATCATACTCTGTGCGGCTGCTGTTGATTGCTGACCTTGTCCTTGTCCATGAGCCACGACCAACTCGTGGATGAGACGCCGAAAAGGCGGTGCGGAGGATCATCATTTCTGGTGTACAACAAGGTCTGCGGAATCAACTAACGTGTTCACGTAATAGATTGCTACTCACAAGCTATTTCTTGTTATTTCTGATTGGACATCATACAATTATTCGTGTTGATTTTTCAGATAGGTCATGCATACACTTACTTTTACGAACGCACGCATGTACATCCTACCCTATGAGTACATTTAAATGCTATTTGAGCCATGATAACACATCCATCTTTTATCATCCATCTACAATATGACGCCGAGTGAGTAACCCCGACATGAAAAAAAGTACTCCTCAGCCAAATGGTACTACGCTTATCCCAGGTGGTGCTACCTTTATCACCCGATGAAGGAAGATTTATGTATGTTTGATTAGGACGAGAATGATACTCTGTGCATAGACAACTTAGGTAAGCACACTCCCAAATCCCGATGCTTCTAACTCCTACGAATGTATTCGATCCGGTCTCAACAACACCACCGGAGCAATTCGAACCAAGTCCAAGACGATTATACATTACGTATGGTGAGGTGATCCTAGCAACAACTAACTTCTACCCATTTCTCGACCTTAGGTATGTAAGCATGGTGTATTTTTTTGTGAAGTAAGATCTCGCTCCATCTCCCTTCTCGCGGTTAAATAGGAGCAAATGTGGGGCATGAACCATGCAATTATGCCTTCACCCAATTCACTACTATCGGAGGGAGCACATGGGCAATATGGTATTATTGTGAGCATCTCTCTACTCATTGATGTAGCTCCCACATAGATGTAGCGATACATTATATTTCAATTATCTATATTGTTGAGCTATAGTTAGGCTAGTGACTGCATTAATTAGCTTGTAGACTTATTTTACTTCAAAATTTTGATGTTATGCTAACATAGATTGTTACCGCAAGCATCTTTTTATTTACTGGCATGGCATGCCATCAAGATGTCTAGTTGGCACTACAGATGGTTGCCATGTCATTGCAAATTTTGACAAGCTAGACTCCTTAGCTTGGTAGCCTAATTTCGACGATCCAGAAACTCGCAATAGGGGCTGGACTTTCCTCATCGTGTATGTGATTTCACGTGATAGGTTGGCAAATTCTACCTTTAATTCTTTGCGAAAATCTAGTCGCGGCAGTATTCTTACGCTTCGGACACATCTAATAGATTTTTTTTTTAAACGGAGGCAAGATCTTTACATCATCTCATTATTTAAGAGGAACATTGCACAGTTTATTAGCGAAAAACTGGGTAAAAACCACAACAACTACCTTCGCCAGCCGTCACGAAACGACTATTGTGAGGACAAACCCGACCAACATGACTACCAACACAAACCACGCGCGCACATACACACCACCAAATCACAAGGTCCATTGTTGAAGTTCCCCACTAATGTCATCGTCATCACTCCTCCATGAGCCAGATACTCCAACTTCATCGAACAACGACCACCTGAGAGGTCCTTCCCGTGGTGGGCTCATGAGGCCCACGTTTGTCCATGCCAAACAGTCGACCCTTCGCGCAGAAAACTGGCAGCTCCGATTTGATGACGAGCTCTAGAGAAGAAATGTGCAGAATCTGTGCCGACGAAGATCTTCACGCCTCGACCACCCATCACCGGTCATCGGCACCACTCGCCACCGAGACAGCAACTCCATCTTAATAGCATGGGAAGTCCAAGAGGAAGATGAGTCGAACATGCCAAAAGATGAGCCGACTAACACGATCCTGCAACCGACGAGGGAACACGACGACCCAAATCGAAACTAGACATGTGCATGAATCACTCTAGGAAGACAGAGGTCGCAAACCAGATTAACTTGACCGATCCAGATACGTCGATCGAATCCGATTCTTCTCCTTCGCCTGAGCCGCAGGTTGGTGATGTCTACGGGTGCTTCTATTCTTGTAGACAGTGTTGGGCCTCCAAGAGCAGAGGTTTGTAGAACAGCAGCAAGTTTCCCTTAAGTGGATCACCCAAGGTTTATCGAACTCAGGGAGGAAGAGGTCAAAGATATCCCTCTCATGCAACCCCGCAACCACAAAGCAAGAAGTCTCTTGTGTCCCCAACACACCTAATAGGTGCACTAGTTCGGCGAAGAGATAGTGAAATACAGGTGGTATGAATGAATATGAGCAGTAGTAACGGCACCGGAAAATAGCTTGCCGGCGTGTAGTTGATGGTGGTAATATGGTAGCGATAGTAACGCAAGAAAAACAAGTAAACAAGCAGCGATAGCGATATTTAGGAACAAGGCCTAGGGAATAGACTTTCACTAGTGGACACTCTCAACTTTGATCACATAACAGAATAGATAAATGCATACTCTACACTCTTTTGTTGGATGATGAACACATTGCGTAGGATTACACGAACCCTCAATGCCGGAGTTAACAAGCTCCACAATTCAATGTTCATATTTAAATAACCTTAGAGTGCATGAAAGATCAACACGACTAAACCAAGTACTAACACAAAGCATGCACACTCGTCACCTTCACACTATGTAGGAGGAATAGATCACATCAATACCATCATAGCAATAGTTAACTTCATAATCTACAAGAGACCACAATCATAGCCTACGCCAAGTACTAACACGGATGCACACACTGTCACCATTACACCGTGCAGGAGGAATAAAACTACTTTAATAACATCACTAGAGTAGCACATAGATAAATTGTGATATAAAACACATTGCAATCATAAAGAGATATAAATAAGCACTTCATTACGCCATTCATAATAGTGAATAAGTATTATGTGAAATATAGCCTAAGAGACCCACACGGTGCACACACTGTCACCTTTACACACGTGGGACAAGGAGTCTCCGGAGATCACATAAGTAAAATTCACTTGACTAGCATAACGACATCTAGATTACAAGCATCATCATATGAATCTCAATCATGTAAGGCAGCTCATGAGATTATTGTATTGAAGCACATAGGAGAGAGATGAACCACATAGCTACCGGTACAGCCCCGAGCCTCGATGGAGAACTACTCCCTCCTCATGGGAGACAAGCAGCGTTGATGGAGATGGCGGTGGTGTTGATGGAGGAGCCTTCCGGGGCACTTCCCCGTCCCGGCGGCGTGCCGGAACGGAGACTCCTGTCCCCCAGATCTTGGCTTCGCGATGGCGGCGGCTCTGGAAGGTTTCTCGTACCGTGGCTTTTCCGTATCGAGGTTTTAGGTCGAGGGGCTTCTTATAGGCGAAGAGGCGGCGTCAGAGGGTCGAAGGGGCGCCGACACCATAGGGTGGCGCGGGCCACACCCAGGCCGCGCCGGCCTATGGTCCAGTGGGCTCGTGGCCCCCTCCGGTCCTTCCCGGGTGTTCGGAAGCTTCGTGGAAAAATAGGATGCCGGGTCTTGATTTCGTCCGATTCCGAGAATATTTCCTTACTAGGATTTACGGAACCAAAAACAACGAAAACGAGAACCGGCCCTTCGGCATCTCGTCAATAGGTTAGTTCCGGAAAACGCATAAATATGACATATAATGTGTACAAAACATGTAGATATCATCAATAATGTGGCATGGAACATAAGAAATTATCGATACGTCGGAGACGTATCAGCATCCCCAAGCTTAGTTCCCGCTCGTCCCGAGCAGGTAAACGATAAACAAAGATAATTTCTGGAGTGACATGCCATCATAAACTTGATCATATTGTAAACATATGTAATGAATGCAGCGATCAAAACAATGGTAATGACATGAGTAAACAACTGAATCATAAAGCAATGACTTTTCATGAATAGCACTTTCAAGACAGGCATCAATAAGTCTTGCATAAGAGTTAACTCATAAAGCAATAATTTAAAGTAAAGACATTGAAGCAACACAATGGAAGATTAAGTTTCAGCGGTTGCTTTCAACTTGTAACATGTATATCTCATGGATAATTGTCAACATAGAGTAATATAACCAGTGCAATATGCAAGTATGTAAGAATCAATGCACAGTTCACACAAGTGTTTGCTTCTTGAGGTGGAGAGAAATAGGTGAACTGACTCAACATAAAAGTAAAAGAAAGGTCCTTCAAAGAGGAAAGCATCGATTGCTATATTTGTGCTAGAGCTTTGATTTTGAAAACATAAATAGAGCATAAAAGTAAAGTTTTGAGAGGTGTTTGTTGTTGTCAACGAATGGTAGCGGGCACTCTAACTACCTTATCAACCAGACTTTCAAGAGCGGCTCCCATAAAGGACGTTATCTCTACCAGCAAGGTAGATCATCCCTCTTCTCTTTTGTTTACACATGTACTTTAGTTTAGTTTTTCTTTATTTATGGATGACACTCCTCCCAACCTTTTGCTTACACAAGCCATGGCTAACCGAATTTTCGGGTGCCTTCCAACATTCACATACCATGAAGGAGTGTCTATTTGCAAAATTAAGTTGCTTACTGATGAATCAGAGCAAAACATGTGAAGAGAATTATTAATGCAAGTTAATTAATCGGAACTGGGAACCCCATTGCCAGCTCTTTTTGCAAAATTATTGGATAAGCGGATGTGCCACTAGTCCATTGTGAAAGTCTGTCAAAAGTAAATGACAAGATCGAAAGATAAAACACCACATACTTCCTCATGAGCTATAAAACATTGACACAAATAAGAGGTGATAAATTTTGAATTGTTTAAAGGTAGCACTCAAGCAATTTACTTTGGAATGGCGGAGAAATACCATGTAGTAGGTAGGTATGGTGGACACAAATGGCATAGTAGTTGGCTCAAGGATTTTGGATGCATGAGAAGTATTCCCTCTCGATACAAGGTTTAGGCTAGCAAGGTTATTTGAAACAAACACAAGGATGAACCGGTGCAACAAAACTCACATAAAAGACATATTGTAAACATTATAAGACTCTACACCGTCTTCCTTGTTGTTCAAAACTCAATACTAGAAATTATCTAGACCTTAGAGAGACCAATTATGCAAACCAAATTTTAGCAAGCTCTAGGTGTTTCTTCATTAATAGGTGCAAAGTATATGATGCAAGAGCTTAAACATGAGCACAACAATTGCCAAGTATCACATTATCCAAGACATTTTATCAATTACTACATGTAGCATTTTCCGTTTTGGTAAGAATATGGACTGACAAAAAGCAGACAATAAATTGATGAAAGTAATGTTCAGACCCAGAAAAATTGTATCGGAATGGCACAAATAGGAACATAAACTATTTTCAAATATTCAACAAGGGTATGTGACATCAAATTCACTTGAGATTAGTATGGTGTGACCAACTGAAACTGTGAGAAACAATTGGTATTTTCCATAAGTAGCCGCAATGTTTTAGGAACATTTAATTCATGAAATCCTGTAAGAGTAGCAGCATGACTGATCTAGCATTACATTTTTCTTGCCAACAGTTTATTATCACATTAAAAACTATAAAGCATGCAGAGGCAGGGGTCTTTCTCCCCATTTCGAAAAAAAAACTATAAAGCATAACTTCAAGCACTGAATGGTACTGATTACATATTCATACTGAAACATGTGTTAGTTTTACTATCGGACTTGTAATAATATGGCTTTGATTCATAACTGCAGTTTACGTCATGGAGGGCATGGAGGACAATGAAGAGCACGATATGGTGGTTAATGAAACTTTTAGTAGCGAGGAAGAAGGTTACAAGTACTACAATGCATATGCTAAGTCCAAGGGGTTTGGTGTTAGAAAAGAAGAGCTGACTAAGAAGCCAGGCACGAACATAGCTTTCCGGCGTCTTTATGTGTGCTCCAAAGAAGGATATCGGGCAAGGAAGCACTTTGAAAAAACTAAACGAAAACGAACACTTCGGCCACTTTCGCGTTGTGGATGCGGTGCTCGGATGGAGATCGAGATGTCTATGGAAAGTGGAGAATGGTTTGTAAAAGATTTCGTGGTTGAACATAACCATCCACTCGCCATTGGTGATCAGACAACTTTCATAAGGTCTCATCGTGGGTTGAATGACGCTCAAAAGGCTGATGCCATTGAGTATGGGATTGGTGGCCTTCGAACGCACGAGATTATGGAAGTAATGGAGAAGCAGCATGGTGGCCCCGAGAAGGTAGGCTTTGTACCTCGGGATCTCTATAATTTTTTTGCCAAGTACAAGAAGGAAAGGATTGAAGGTCGTGATGCTGAATTTATGCTCAATTATATGGCTGCAAGACAAGAGAAAGATCCAGAATTCTTTTACAAGCACAAGACCGATAGTGAAGGGCACCTGGAAAACATATTTTGGGCAGACGCACAGTGTCGGATGGATTACGATGCCTTTGGTGGTGTCGTAGTCTTTGATAGCACATACCGTGTGAACAAATACAATCTTCCGTTTGTCCCCTTCATTGGTGTGAACCACCATCGTAGCACGACTGTGTTTGGATTTGGTATTGTGTCAGATGAGAAAACGAAATCTTATGTGTGGTTGCTTGAAGCATTTTTGGAGTCGGCGCAGCAGAACCATCCTAGGTCAGTAATCACCGATGGTGACCATGCTATGGCAAGGGCAATCTCGAAAGTATTTCCTAATGCAGATCACAGGTTGTGTAGCTGGCACATCGAGCAAAATATGATACGCCATCTCCGCAAAACAAAGCTCAGCGATTTTAGAAAATTTGTTTATTACTACAGGAATGTCGACGAGTTCGAGAGTCGTTGGGCAGATTTTCTGGAGGAGTATGAAATCTCGAAAAAGATGCATGGATTAATAGGATGTACGAGCTACGGAAGAAGTGGTCTAGAGCCTATACCAAAGATAGATATTTTCTTGGGATGCAGAGTAATCAGCGTAGTGAAAGTCTAAACTCTAGGATTCATAAGAATTTGGATAGGCGAATGTCACTTGCTGATTTGTTAGAGCATACAGATCACTGTTTATGGCGTATACGCAAGAATGAGGCCGAATTGGATGCTAGAGCTTCACAGACAGTACCTTTTACAGAATTAGATGCTCGAACCACTTTTGAGAAGTTCTCGCAAACATTTATACTCCAGGTGATGTTCAAGAAGGTGAAGCAAGCAGATAGATCAATTGCCAAAATGGGGGGTAGCAAAGGTGACCAAGCGAGATGCTCGTAGTAGTTTATGCTTGTTGCTCTCAAAGAGAGAATGGATGTCATTTATGATGTGAAGCTTACCATGGCCGGCCCAATGCTCCGGGGAGTTAATTGTCGCTGCTCGAAGATGGAGACAGAGGAGATCCCCTGCACACACATATTCTCTCGTTACGAAGTTCCTTGCTTGATCGGCGTTCCTAGTTGTTGTATTTCGAGAAGATGGACAATGCTAGCCAAGCCGGCATTTGAGTCAGAGAGGAAAGCTAATATGCATGATTGGTCTGAGCGGATGGATCGTTACCACAACCTCCGCAACAGGTCTAATCTCTTTCTATTTAATGCTGCAAGCAGCCCGGAGAAATCACAGAAGGTTCTTGATTTTCTAGAGAGTCTTACGCCGGATGTCGGCGAGGACAACAACGAAAATAAGGCGGCATCATTTGGTCCTTTGCCTCGCATACTTTTCGAGGGCAGACCAAACCTTCACGGGAAAAGTGCTCGGATCCAAAAAAATTATTCCTAAAGGTGGTCCATCGAAGAACAATAAGAGGTGGAAGCCGATGCATGAGACGTGGAAAACAAATAAATGATGCTACTTCGACAAGACACGAGTATTGTTGTCATATTTGTTGATATAGTTCAGACTTACTTTTAATATTTCGTTGGATTTGGTGATATAGTTCAGACTTATTTTTAATATTTCGCTGGATTTGGTGATATAGTTCAGACTTATTTTTAATATTTCGTTGGAACAAATGTCCAGGTTTTGATAAGTGTCCAGGTTTTGATTAATTAGCTTACGGTTTTTTGAACTTGTGTGGACGACCTGAATCTCATGGTGGTCTTTCTATTCCAATGAAGTTATATTGTGGCATGCGTCATGTTATTTACAGTAATAAGTAAGCCTTGTAGCACGTGTTTGGGTATGGCAAAAGAAACATAAATAAGTACAACATATTTCCATTGAGCCTGCAAAGAATGCTTTGAGAAAAAAAAGTATGAAGCGATTAATTAAAAAGTAAAATTATTCATCGTGGCCGAGAGAGGTGTACATGGGACCGGATGGCCGAGAGAGGTGTACGTGGAACCGGATGTCCGAGAGGGGTGTACGTGGGACCGGATGTCCGAGAGAGGTGTACATGGGACCGGATGGCCGAGAGAGGTGTACGTGGAACCGGATGTCCGAGAGGGGTGTACGTGGGACCGGATGTCCGAGAGAGGTGTACGTGGGTCCGGATGGCCGAGAGGGGTGTACGTGGAACCGGATGGCCGAGAGAGGTGAACGTGGGACCAGATGTCCGAGAGAGGTGTACGTGGGTCCGGATGGCCGAGAGGGGTGTACGTGGAACCGGATGGCCGAGAGAGGTGAACGTGGGACCGGATGTCCGAGAGAGGTGTACGTGGGACCGGATGGCCGAGAGAGGTGTACATGGGACCGGATGTCCGAGAGAGGTGTTCGTGGGACCGAATGCCCGAGAGAAGTGTACATGGGACCGGATGTCCGAGAGAGGTGTACATGGGACCGAATGCCCGAGAGAGGTGTACGTGGAACCGGATGTCCGAGAGGGGTGTACGTGGGACCGGATGTCCGAGAGAGGTGTACATGGGACCGGATGGCCGAGAGAGGTGTACGTGGAACCGGATGTCCGAGAGGGGTGTACGTGGGACCGGATGTCCGAGAGAGGTGTACGTGGGATTGGATGTCCGAGAGAGGTGTACGTGGGATTGGATGGTCGAGAGAGGTATACGTGGGACCGGATGGCGGAGAGAGGTGTACATGGGACCGGATGGCCGAGAGAGGTGTACGTGGCACCGAATGGCGGAGAGGGGTGTACATGGGACCGAATGCCCGAGAGAGGTGTACGTGGGTCCGGATGGCCGAGAGGGGTGTACGTGGAACCGGATGGCCGAGAGAGGTGAACGTGGGACCGGATGTCCGAGAGAGGTGTACGTGGGACCGGATGGCCGAGAGAGGTGTACATGGGACCGGATGTCCGAGAGAGGTGTTCGTGGGACCGAATGCCCGAGAGAGGTGTACATGGGACCGGATGTCCGAGAGAGGTGTACATGGGACCGAATGCCCGAGAGAGGTGTTCGTGGGACCGGATGGCCGAGAGAGGTGTACGTGGGATTGGATGGTCGACAGAGGTATACGTGGGACCGGATGGCGGAGAGAGGTGTACATGGGACCGGATGGCCGAGAGAGGTGTACGTGGAACCGAATGGCGGAGAGGGGTGTACATGGGACCGAATGCCCGAGAGAGGTGTACGTGGGTCCGGATGGCCGAGAGGGGTGTACGTGGAACCGGATGGCCGAGAGAGGTGAACGTGGGACCGGATGTCCGAGAGAGGTGTACGTGGGACCGGATGGCCGAGAGAGGTGTACGTGGGATTGGATGGTCGACAGAGGTATACGTGGGACCGGATGGCGGAGAGAGGTGTACATGGGACCGGATGGCCGAGAGAGGTGTACGTGGAACCGAATGGCGGAGAGGGGTGTACATGGGACCGAATGCCCGAGAGAGGTGTACGTGGGTCCGGATGGCCGAGAGGGGTGTACGTGGAACCGGATGGCCGAGAGAGGTGAACGTGGGACCGGATGTCCGAGAGAGGTGTACGTGGGACCGGATGGCCGAGAGAGGTGTACGTGGGACCGGATGTCCGAGAGAGGTGTTCGTGGGACCGAATGCCCGAGAGAGGTGTACGTGGGACCGGATGTCCGAGAGAGGTGTACGATTTTCTAGTCCGTGCCGTCACATTCACAAGATTAATTATTGATAATAAAATATTATGTACCAGCGAAATAGGATTATTTATCCGTAACTAAATAGTAGTAATTTATGGCAAAGCTAACGTATGCTTTGTTTTTTCAAGTACGATATACTCGTCTTCGGTTGTAACAAACTGGTAGGTAGCTATTTACTTGGAAACAAATCCCTTGAAACAAGCCGGCGACGCGGCAACTATATATATTTTCTGCCCCATTCACGTGAGATCTGATAGGACGCCGGCGTCTGCTCCGCCAGTTCTACATTTCTTGTTTTCTTTCTCCAGTCATCACCCAAATCTGCTCCTGCTGCCGGCGTCGACATCAATGGATCCCCCGACTTTTCACCCACCAGCTCCGGTTAGTGCATCCTGAAGAGAGACTAATACAAGTTTTGGACTCCATGCGTAAACAAACAAAAAACTTCAAAAAAGCCCACCCAGAACTACAAAATATGGTAAGTCCATTGAACCGTTGCTATAAACAATTGTGCTAAGCTAATTAATATTATATTTTCATACTTACAGCTCAAAGGAATGGAAGCACATCTGGACGTAACATCTCGACACGACTGCGAAAAGAGTGATAGCTGGCCTGATTATGCCGTTAATAGTTGGCCAGTTCAAGTTGTCAACAATGTGCCACAACAAAAAGACGGGTACATTGCATTATATTATAACCACACCTTTAAGATTTCTAGTTCCTACTTTAAATATTGATTACAATACAATCTACATGATTTTTTTGCAGGATTTCATGTGGACTCTATGCGCTCAAGAACATGGCAAACTGGATAGGACACGAGCTATCACAAAATTTTACACAGGTATGCCGTTCGGAATTATTTCAACCAACGAAATTAAAACTGCAAGAAGTATTGAACTGTCTCCACCTAACTATGCAGGCCGACATTGACAAGTTCAGGAAAGAACTCCCAGCTCTCATAGTAGATTCTCCACTCGAATGAAGAACCACGAAAACAACAAGAAAAATGAAGATTAGAAGAGATACAAGTCCGGTTGCTGTTTGCTGATGCTAAAAGGGGGCTACTGGTGTGGGTTTTCAGAAATTGCTGCTGCTGCGTCAGCATTTAAGAACATTTTGTGCTGGTTTATGTTGTTGGTTGTTCTGCCAACGTTTACTCCTTATTTTTTTAGTCTAGGCCTGGCACTGCTAGTAGGTTTTTT
>NC_061511.1:242327180-242424502 GCF_022539505.1 Lolium rigidum
TCCTCCTAATGTCGGTACGGATCCGGCTTACTGATCCTGGGCCGGACTTCTTCCTTCATGATCTACAGCAACTGGGCCGCCCGATGGGCCACATGTCTCATCACCATCTGTGGGCCACCCGGGCTTGCCGGATCTAGGCACTGTCGATGGTACACCCATGAAGTATACCCACAACATCGACCAACTAAAAAAATCAACAAACTTTTAAAAATAAATAGATGTGTCACAATTGAGAGAACATTGGTGTGTAGATCGAATGAACTTTTATTTTACCGACCAATAGTCAATTCAGGCCAGGATATGTGCCAAACAAAAAATCGAGATCGTTCTGATGACCATCAAGCTAGTTTTGTTTTAAATAAAACCAAGAATTCAAGACTAGCTATAGTGGAAGTAATTTTGATATTAGTACACCCGTTCCAATAAATAACTTTTTAAGAAAGCTAAATTAGCAATTTAAAAGCTAAACAAGCTTTAAAAAAGGTTTTTGTTTAGAAAAAAGGCTTATATTTTAGGATGGAGGCAATAACATGGCAACCATGTGTAGTGCCAACTTGACATCTTGATGATATGGCATGTCATTAAATAAAAAGGTGCTTGTGGTAACTAGTTATGTTAGCATAACATTAAATTTTTAAAATAAAATAAGTTTACAAGCTAATTAATACCGTCATTAGCCTAACTATAGCTCAACAATATAGAAAATTAAAATACAATGTATCGATACATCTATGGGGGAGCTACATCAATGAGGAAAGGGATGCTCACAATAATACGCCATGTGCTCCCTCTGATAGTAGTGAATTGGGTGAAGGCATAATTGCATGGTTCATGCCCCACATTTGCTCCTATTTAAACGCGAGAAGGGAGATGGAGCGAGATCCTACTTCACAAAAAAATACCACCATGCTTACATACCTAAGGTTGAGAAATGGGTAGAAGCTAGTTGTTGCTAGTGTCACATCACGATACGTAATGTATAATCGTCTTAGATTTGGTTTGAATTGCTCCGGTGGTGTTATTGAGACCCGATCGAATACATTCGTAGGAGTTGGAAGCATCGGGATTTGTGGGTGTGCTTACCCAAGTTGTCTGTACATAGAGTATCATTTTCGTCCTAATCAAACATAGAGAAATTTTCCTTCATGAGTTCATAAAGGTAGCACTACTTGGGTCAAGTGTACTACCATTTGGGTGAGTACTTTGTTTCATGTTAGGGTTAGTCACTAGGCGCCAAGTTGTAGATGGACGTGTTATCATGACCCCAAATAGCGTTCAGATGTACTCTTACGGTAGGATGCCATGCGTACGTAAAAGTTAGTGTATGCATGAGCTTTCTGAGAAACCAACAATAACAATTGTATGACGTCCGATCAGAAACAACAAAAAATAGCTTGTGAGCCGATCTATTGCGTAAATACGTTAGTTAGCTGATTCCGCAGACCTCGACGATAATCCTCCACACCTCTTTTTCCATGTTCTGATCCACGAGTTCCTCGTGGCTCATGGACAAGAACAAGGTCAGCAATCAAAGCTGCCGCACAGAGTATATGATATGGCCGCCAGATCGCGCGTCTCCCCGAGCAGCCCAGAAATTTCCAGGACGTTTCCCCATGCCCATCCCACGGACGCGCAAATGCGTCCGCGTCACGTCGCGTTGCCGCCCCATTACGCGCAACAATGGCTTGCCTAATCCAGCGGCGACGACGACACAGCCGTGTCCGGGAAGGATTCCGCTGGCGCCAGGCCACACCGGCTACCTCTCGCCCACCGCCTCCGTCCACGGCTATAAAAGGCGCCCAGGTGCGCCCCTCTCCACCCCGCGCTCTGGTCCGGTCCTCTCTCTCCGTCTCGGTGGCCCGCGCCTTCGCTCTCGCCTCCTCGCGTTTGCGGAACTCTTCCCCGTTTCTTCTACCGTTCCTCCATTCCTTTCGATCGAAGCTAGCTTGCCTCGATTTGATTGTTGCTCCTCGTCGCCCATGCCTTCCTGTCCTCGCAGATTCCTCGGCCTGTCTCGTCCGCTACCCCGCGGCTCGGCGGCGAAGGATCGGATTGGAGAAGAATCGGATTCGATCGACGTCTCTGGATCGATCGAGTTACCTGGTTTGCGACCTCTTGTTTTCCTGAGAGTGGTTCCTGCATATCCTAGTTTCGATTTGGGTCGCTCGTGTTCCCTCGTCGGTTGCAGGATTTGATTTAGTTTTGCAATTAATTGGACCTCCCGAGTAGCAAGGCGCGCAAGGGAGATTGAGGGTTGAGGCAGGTCAGTTTCTCGTGCTCGGTGAGATTGGTTCATTGGTTCCGTCACCCCCTGCGGCCCCTGTGGATTTCAGATTCCGATTCTGGATTCATGTTCCTGAGCCCCCCTGCCTATGGATGATCATGAATTCCCATCGTCCGTGGACCCGAGGTGGATTCGACGCCCTCGGTCGATTTCCTATAGTATCAGCTAACCTCGTTTGTGGGATTTGTTCGTCGGCCCCTTCTTTAGATGCAGCAGCAGGGTGGTGAACGTTCTGGAGGAATGAATCGAATCATGGAGGAGGTTTGCTCTGCTATGTCCCACGGTTATTTCGATTGGTTATTGTTCAACTACTTCTATTTTGGTATGGTCAGATGTCCCGGGTTGAAGCTGGATTGTTGGGAATTGGATTGGTGGTCGATCGGAGCCCTGATTGTGATTTGTGTTTGGATATTTCTTCTTACCTTCTCGAATTAATTCCCTACTTCGCGTTAGCATCCGTCAGTTCTGACTTCGGGACTGTCTCTGCTTCTCCAGAGATTGGAATTGTGTACGGATCGGACTGGTGATCATAGGATTGGGGATCTTCAATTCTGCGTTTGGATAATCAACCCCTCTCAAAACTCAATTTCCTCTGTAATTTGAAATATCCATCGAATCTAACTTGGGACTCTTCTGGCTCTCCAGAAATTACAGTTTGGATTGTGGACCCGAACCTCCGTTCTGCCTTCGGATAATGAGCCCTCTCTCAGACTCAGTTTACTCCCGTGTAGTTCGATTTTGTTTCCCCACAATTCTGATTTGGGGTTTCTGCTGGCCTCCAGAAATTGGAATTATACGTCTTATCGGGAGCCAGGGAGGTCTATTTTGGTTCAGCATGCTGCGGCGGTTCCTTAATTCACCTTTCTTTTCAGACTTAATTCTTCGATAATACATCAGTTATCTCCCTTCAGTAACCTTAAGCTCTTGCAGATATGGCCACGGGAGATAATTTGCTCTTTCATCGAACCCTGCCATCGTCTGCCCGATCCCTGCCTATGCCTGATTCACTAATAGCCCAAACAGAGTTTGATGAATACTTTTTTTAATTCTCTTATAAGCTCTAGCCCCCTCAACTGAAAATTCATAGGAAGGTCTCTTGCTTGCTCGTTGCAGGTTCTAGTTGCCGAATTCAAGTCGGACCTGATGCTGAGTACACCCTGTTTGAGGATATTTTAAAATCTACCCCTTTTCAATTCATCATAACTTTCCTAGCGATAAAATCATCTTACAGAACAATATTTGAACATTCAGATTGATATGCACCTTGAGGATGATCTGGAGCTTCAAACTAACGCCATCCTACAACTGAGAAAACACCGTTCTCTCTTTCAATTTCTATCACTCTTATTTGTGTTTGTTTATTTTGGTTAGTTACCTCTGTTCGTAGCTTTGATTAAGGTTTACCGTTTCTGCCCAACATGTTGCAGATCCTTTTTACCCCGGACATGCCTGGCAGTGGCCTGAAATCTGTTAAATCGTTTGGTTTGCTGTCTATCCCTTTGTAGTTTTATTCGTTGTAATGTGTGTTCCGTATTAGTCTGCTATGCGTCGCTATGCATCCTGGCAGTGGGGAGTTTTGGACCTACCTGGGTTTTGTAGTGGAGTAAGGTTAGTGTTCCGTGGGAGGTCTTTCCGCTTCATTTGTGTTCGCCTCGACGATGCATTGATTGCAGGAGTGTGGATCTTATCTGGAACTAGAGATTAGTCATCACATGGTGAAGAACCTGAGGAGGTCAGTTTCCCGTGCCCCGTCAGATCAGTTTGTTGGTTGTGTGTTACCTGCTTTCGGTGGTTACAGATGAATATACATTAGCTGTGTTACCTGCTCAAGGAGATTAGTCTGCATTCCCTGGCGTTCTCTTCTGATGGCTGGTCATGTCCCTTGATCTGACTTCGATTTGAGGCCCTGCGTTGATTATATTATATTGTAACAGCTGATCTCGCTTCTGGTATTTGTTTGTGCTCCTTGAGATGCGCAGGAAGGGCCAACTGGTTGTTGATAGATAAATTGGAGGATGGAGGTTTGCTTTACTGCTCAATGGCTAACTTGGTTTGTTATGGTTCAATGGTTATTTTGGTTTGGTCAGATACTCTGAGCTGAAGTTATGTGGTAGAAGCTGGATTGATCTATGATCATTCGTATCAGTAAACTTTTGACTGTGTTTGGATAATCATTTTGTCTGCACAATTCAGTTTAGTGCACACTAAGTCTGATTTGTATCATTGGTTCTTCTCCAGAATTGGAAAATTATGTGCAGCTGGGTGGGATTTCCGGTTTTCCTTTTTGTGACCTCACATCTTTTGAACTCCTCAACTATTTTACTGTTGAGACAAAAGTTTTCTCTGCCTTCGTTGGTAATTCTATGTTTTTGCAGACATCCATTTGAACGGTTTGTCACCGGTGGACCTGATTTCTCCCAGTCTAATCTGAATGAGGCTTACCCCTACCCCTCAGGCGTTTGGATAATCAACCCCACTACATTAATTTAAACTAACTATTCAGTACAGTTAATCTCAGAGAAGTCTGATTTTGTTTTGTTGGTGGTTCCCAGAATTCGGAATTATACTCAGCAGGACTGCGGGAATCCACCTTTCAGACTTACCTTCTTGGTGATCTATGTTTGGATAATCAGCCTCCCTAGATTAAAAAAAATCATCTATTTAAAATTTAGTCTCCTTCTGATTTTGAGTTATTGGTGATTTCCAGAAATTGCTATTGGCGGGCGGTTTTCCCTGGCATGATGGTTCCTTGTTATGACTAAACTTTGCCGTCTTTCCTTCTTTTACAGCTGAACGTTCCCGATACTAGTTTTCTCTGCCTTACCCTATCAATCCTCAGCTCTTGCAGATGCTGACTCAAAAGTGATAATTTGCAATTGGGACCCGGTGTTGCCTAGCTGAACCTTAACAACCGAGACAGGCTACCCTTTACCCACTCATCATCATCATCATCATCATCATCATCATCATCATCACTTGATGCATGCTTTAGTTTGTTTAATGAAAAGTTTATGGATATTCCTCTTGCTTGATGCAGGTTCTAGATTCGTAGTTGACGAGTACAAATCAACATGTTAATGAGTTTTAATCTATTTACAGAGCTTCTTAATCTACTATCTTTCAATTCATCATAACATAGATAACCTATCTTACATGGTGTAATATTCTAAATTCAGATTGATCTGGAAAGGTGCATGAAACTAAGGATAATCTGGAACTTAAAAGGAGTGGCACATCCTACAACCGACTAAGACTTATTGATCTCTTACACTCCTCATTTGAAGCCTATAACTTACTTCTTCTGTCTTAATGTTTGCTTTTCCAACCATGTCTTTGATTTAGGTTTTGCTTCTACCCTTCCTATGGTTGCAGATTTGTTTTCCCTGAGGCTGTGCTGGTAGTGACTGAAAATCTGTTAAATCCTTTGGTTTGCAATCTATCATCCATCTTTCTGTTTGATTCGGTTTCTGTCTTTCCATGTGCTTTTGGTCGTCTGCATGTGTTGACTACAGGATTTAGTTAGGAGTTGGATTACCCCTAGGGAAGAAAATAAATCTACGGGGAGCCAGGTCAGTGTTTTGTGGATGTTTGGTTCATTTTGTGTCCGCCTCCACGAGTTGGCTGCAGGACTGGATCTGGTCTGGAACTTGAGCCCTCTATGGCAAAGGGCGGTTACTTTATTGGTTATGGCTCGGTGCTTATGTGTGCTTATGTGATCTCGTTGAAACTTGTGAGCTGCTGGATTGGATTGCTGATAATGGGATGGACCCAGAGAAGTTACAGATTGTGTTGGGATAATTAGTCCTTCTGATTTAATTTCTTTCTCAATTGAGTGTACACCAATTCTGAAATGGATTGTTGGTTCTCCAGATATTGGACTTGCACAACTTGGCGAAGGTGCCCTATTTTGCTTCATCATGTTATCGGTGGTTTACTTTTTTTTACCTGAACAAACTTTAGCAACTTCCTTTGATAATTAACGTCCTAGTTATGACTTCATATCCCTTCATCTGCAATTATGTGCTCTCACAGATATTAAAATGGAGGATTTCGTTCTGGAACCAAAGGATTGTTGTCTATCTCCCAGCTGAGCAAGCTTATCCTATTCCCTCAATATTTGATGCATGAACAAAAAATGTACAGCAATGTCTTAGGTCCAACCTGATGTTGTATTATATCTTTTTGGAAATCTTAACACACTACCTTCTCAATTCACAACAACTTTGTAAACGTAAAAGGTTATCAAAGTGTCTCACCGAGAGGCAATATTTGGACATTCAGATTGAATTCTGGAGGTACAATGATTCTGAGGATGCTTTGGAGTTTCAATTAGATGGCACTATCTTACACTCTACCTTTGAAGTTCTTTTCTTGACTATGGATTGTTCTTCTGTTTGATTTCACCCCAAAGCGCATTTGCACGGTAAATGATAGCAGGGTACTTGCGGATGTTGATCTGATATGCATTATGGAAGAACGGTAGGCCCAACAGTCCAACAGCTGTTTCACACTTTATGGCATTTATTCCAGTCGAGAGTTCATATATCTGACTTTTGAAGTATAGGGTTATATATTTGGGCTTCTCATTGATTTGCAGTGTTGGAGGTTCTTAGTGCAAAGAGAGTTGGAAGATCTAGCAAAACGTTGGCTCATGGGGGGGTCTTTTTGTGAAGCTTCAAGCCATCAACTATGTCTGCTTTCCCAACTATTCTGACTTCTAATCAAAAAATCTTGAAGCATATTATTACTTGATTTCTTCTTCTGCGGCAGCTTACAGTTTCAACTTTCAACTTGCATTCAGTGGCATCTTCTCTTTGGTACAGCTTGAAGTCTTTAGTTGCGTGCACATATCTTCTGATTAGTAACCCTGAAGTTTATATTGGTCTCTGTTCTGTTACAACTTTGTTTGGATGGAATCTATTCTCATCTGTTTTTGGTGTGGCCCGACATAGGAGATGCGACAATTCAGTTAGAAGTCTTTACTTTGTTACCATGTTTGTTTCTAGAAGTTGGGTTTCATGCGAATATCTTCAGTTTTATCAATGCACACAGCTGTGTTTTATTCCTCTAGCAGATAGGAAGTCAGATTGCATGTACATGAGCTCTGAAGGCAGTAAAAGATCCCTACAGTTATGTACATGAATTATTTTGAGATGATGTCTGGATTTGCTGGTTTTGTTGTTGTTCATGATCACTGGTTTGTCCACTTGCCTATTTTTCTGGTCAATTTAATAGGCCAACTCACATCTAATCAGTTTGTGGTGTGCGTGGATACTGAATTTCAACAAACAGATCCACCTAATCTGCTGTCTGTCTTCACTTGTATATTAAAAAATATATTGATTAATTCATAGATCCCTCCCGAGTCCTAACTTGAGTGGATTATGTTGTTATACAGAGAGAGGTTAGCAATTGCTCCTATATATATACCAAAACAAGGCAGATGCGAAGGTTCTGAATTGGATGCTTGAACAGACTAGTTTGCAGTGAACATTCTACTTCCTCCTCTTCTCGATTAATGTTTTCTTTGTTGAATATGATTTTCGTTTGTTTGTTATTGGGTTGCATTTTAAGATTGTTAGTGCTTCTTCAGTGGGATCTGGACTGCATCTCTCGGTTTGCTGGGGAATTTCCCACTTCCAGTTTGATTGATGAATGCTTAATTAGCAACACAACTTGGTTTATCTGATGATTACTGCTGATTTCATACTGTCTCTCCTACTTGGTATCCACCAGCTTTGGAAATTAAAACATAACCTTTTGATGGCTAATATTAAATAACTGTTGGTATATTCTTTATTTTCAAAACCAAATATTAGAATCCAAGTCACCAACTTACTGTCTGCATGGATCTAGCTATTTCAGGTTCGAAATTCTATAGCTTGGTTTGTTTACTTTGGGTATCTAAATCTTACATGTACCCCCATATAAATTGTTTGTACCCCCATGTCTATTTTGTGTTATGATCTTGTCTGCAAAGTTGCATTGTGTAGTGCCTTTGATTGATCATGTGGCTTGTATGCTTTGCTGAGTGTTTGGTTGTAGTGTTTTTGCTAATCTGTTTTTTTTTTTGTAGTTTTGTAGTTTAACACTGCCGTTGCCGGTCCCAAGCCCGGATGAGAAAATGTGGAGGGAACTGCAGTTAGCTTGTTTGTATAGCTTGTATGGGCATTCTCATGGGGTCTCCAGATATTTTGAATTGAATACCAGTGAATAAAATTAATAAGTTAACATGTTCTGAAGTTGGGAGTGCAGCTGTTCAGGTTACTGTCTTGGTCACAAAGTGAATCTTCACATAATGTTGTAGCATATGGTTCGAACTTTGAAATTCATCCTTTCCGTGACAGGGTCCAACTGTCAAAATCTAAGAAACTCTAGTTGTAGTTAGAGCAATAAAAAATCTTTTTCCTGGCCCCAAAGGGAAATAGAACCAGGTAAGACATGAGATATGTCGACAAAAACATTCTGGGGTAGTAGTATAAGGCATTACATAGAGCAGGCCTCATGTAAGGATCAAGAACTACACTCTAGAAATATGCTGCAGCTTTGTCCATTTTGCATTTTTGCTGGACTGTAGTGACATTAGGGAATGGAAATTTTGACTTGAAGTGCAACAGATGCAGCCAACTACGGAAAAGTGTACAAGTTTGCTGATGGCTGCCAGTAAAAGTTTCGCTGTGCATAAATTGCGTTGTTCCTATGTCTGATTCTGGTAGTGCACAATTTTGGGAATGGTACTCACAATATTGATTAAGGATGCTCCCATATGTGCTAGCTAAATCCTAAAAAGGATTAAAGATGTGCAGGTTCGCAAGTTTTACTGGAAAAGGTTTTCTTTATTTTGTAGTAGTACTGGTGAAGAATTCACTTGACAGATGCTCAATGTCAAATGAGGTCTCAACGGTGTAGCACATGACTGCACACATCAGGCTCTCAAAAAACGGAAGTTTCTGAGCCTATCTGTAGATGCAATTGTGTACTGCTCTCCATTTTTCCGACATAACAGGCTATGTAATGCACTCTGTATTTTGTACTTGAGCTGGCACAGTATTTTTTCGGGCATAACAGGCTATGCAATGCATTCTGTATCTTGTACTTGAGCTAAATGAAATTGGCACCCCTGGCAGCTTTCTTTGTTAAACAAAAAAACGGCCTGTGATAATAACTCGGAGTTTACACTTTTCTGCCTTGCATGGTGGCAAGAAAACTCCACGAGAAAGCCTGATCCAGCCACTGAGCCGCAGGCTTCCAGGAAGGATGGATTTATGGCACCGGCGAGGCTTCTGGCTCTGACAGAACTTTTGCCTCCATGACGCCCAACTAGGCCAAATCGGATAAAACAGCCACACATTTCACTGCTAAATACAATGCTGTAGAGGCTACGGGCTACTGTACAGGTTCATGGTTCCAGGAGGCATCTAAAGACATTTTTGGTGAATGAACTGCCTCCTCTCCTGGAACTAGCTACAGCAATATCAGGTATTTGCCTCAGAACTTGAAGAACACATGTTATCTGCTTAAAACTACTGGTCACAGTTGCAAAGCTTATTTGCCACCAATCGGTCACACTTTTGTGTGCATATGTGAGAGACAAGATACTTCTTAGTCAAATTTCCCAAAAGAAGCTACAACATATCTTAGCCAAATTGCCCAAAAAGAAGCTACAACGAAGTAAAATTAATGTGTACATGTGAAAACTCACTTTAAGGCTCACGGTACAGATTGATGAAATTTACAAAGATTTCATCACATTTAAAAACTACACATGTCCAGTGCAAGTATGCATCCTACAATGCTGTAAAGACTACTTTATAATCCAGACTAATACTTTGTTGCTTTCTAGGATACATAGCTGCCAAAGCTAAGTTCCAGTCAGAGGGAGCCAAGCAACACAGGAGAGTCTGCATGCAGGCCGGCCAGAAAGAGCATTCTGTGCCAACCACCAACCGAAGTGGAGCACTGTGCGTTTGCTGGCTGTGCGGCAGTAATATTGTTGCCAAACCGTTGCCAAATCTGGATTGAGCTGCAAGCACTAAGGCAATCTGTCCCCTAAACAAGATGCTAATATTCCACCATTCGGCAATCAAGAACTCTCCTTTTGTGATCTTGTATGGCCATGAACCTCGTCAATGGGGACCGGTCAATTGCTCTGTTCCTGATTTGGATCAGGCTGAAATACAATATAATCCTCCATTTAAGTGGTTCTCGCTTCTCCTTGTTCCTGCTGAGAGCAGTCACACACAACAAGATGGTAGATGCGAACACACGAGTTATAAAACTCAATTTACAGATTTATAAGACATCAAAATGAGATCAGACATCATCTAAACAATGTTTCTGTAAATACAACCTGCGTGCCTCAGTATCATACGCTGGCTTGATTAGCTACTGAATGGCTCCGCTCTTCCAACATACAAAGTAGCAGGGCCTGTAAAGACCCCGTCCTCGCTCATACCCCTACCTGCTAATTACCTCCATCTTCAACTCCAGCGCTCACTCTTCACCAAAAGAGCGAAATGCAATCATGAAGCAAAAGAAAACAATTGAGATTATTTTCACCTTTGCTGGACCTCTGGTAAAAGGAAGAATTAGTGTACGGCTCATAAGTGAGAAGACACACTTTCTAAACAATTAATATATTTCTGGCCAGAGACCATAGCTCTCTAGACGAAAAAACCACAATAGGGTTGAGGCGAGCAGAATCACTGAACCATTTTACTCGAGCAAATCGGTACCCAAAGTGGAAAAAGAAAGAAGAACGCTGGTTTAACTGGTAGTTTTTTTGAATCAGGTGTCTACATCCAGAACGTTATACCAAGCTAGGCTAAACCTGAGAATCGAAACTTTGAAACAGCTACCAAAACGTTACTCACTAAAGCGAATGATAATTGCCGTATCCTAATTCCGACTTTTGGAGTGGTTACTAGGACACATAAAATGATGACATGCGGCTCCGCGGGATTTTCTGACTTCGTTTAATTTGCCATTTGGCCAAAACGGCCCCCCACGGAGATGCGGTATGTCCGTACCGGGCGCGCTGGTGCACCCGTTTACCATCGCGCTAAATGGAAAAACATTTGCACATGAAGTGATATGTCATAGACCTAAAAACATTTTTTCCGGAATTTATTGAGCGACGGAAAGTGTAGGCCTAGTTCAAATCCGGTCACTTTCCAACGGATTCGGCGGGACACCGCAGGAAGCCGCACGGATTCCCAGATAGCTAGCGCGCACATATGGCATGTGATATGTGGTGCGAAGGCGGTGTCCTACCACTACGCGGAGGTCTCGCGCAATACTAAATGCACCCCATGTAGCTGCTTCACAAAAAAAAACCGTTTTGGCACCCCGAAAATGAAAAAAACCATCGCCCATGGGTCGGATTGGAAATCCGCTCCCGGGGCCTTGCTTCCCATCCCAGGGACCACGCACGTGCCAAAAATGGCCTCGTTCCGACAAACTATGCGGTGTCACGGGCTGTTTTCTACTCATTTGCCCTAAAAGCCATAGAACTCCGGACGTGATAGCCCTGTTTGTGAAGGGTTTTCCAAAATAATTGCCGTATCCTAATTCCGACTTTTGGAGTGGTTACTAGGACACATAAAATGACGCCATGCGGCTCCGCGGGATTTTCTGACTTCGTTTAAATTGCCATTTGGCCAAAACAGGCCCTCACGGAGATGCGGTATGCCCGTACAGGGCGCGCTGGTGCACCCGTTTACCATCGCGCTAAACGGAAAAATTCGCACATGAAGTGATATGTCATAGACCTAAAAACATGTTTCCTTGAATTTATTGAGCGACGGAAAGTGTAGCCCTAGTTCAATCACTTTCCAGCGGATTCGGCGGGACACCGCAGGAAGCCGCATGGATTCTCAGATAGCTAGCGCGCACATATGGCATGCGATATATGGTGCGAAGGCGGTGTCCTGCCACTACGCGGAGGTCTCGCGCAATACTAAAATGCGTCCCATGTAGTTACTTCACACACACAAAAAAAACCCATTTTGGCACCCCGAAAATGAAAAAACCATCGCCCATGGGTCGGATTGGAAATCCGCTCCCGGAGCCTTGCTTCCCATCCCAGGGACCACGCACGTGTCAATTATGGCCTCGTTCCGACAAACTATGCGGTGTCATGGGCCGTTTCCTACTTATTTGCCCTAAAAGCCTAGAACTCCGGATTTGATAGCCCTGTTCGTGAAGGGTTTTCCAAAATAATTGCCGTATCCCAATTTCATCTTTTGGAGTGGTTACTAGGACACATAAAATGATGTCATGCGGCTCCGCGAGATTTTCTGACTTCGTTTAAATTGCCATCTGGCTAAAACGGGAAGCTGAGGACATATAAGAAAGTGATTGAATTGTTTCTGTGTTAACATGGTACTGTACATGATTCAAATATGCATGATTTTGACATAAACGGATAGAGGATGTTTTTCTGAACATTTTGATACCTCATACGCATTTTTCTGACATCATATGAATTAGTTATGATTTTTACAAAATTAGACAAATTTGAAAAATTGCCTACGCCGAGGGTGGCCGTCGGCGTAGCCCTATCTACGCCTAGGACCAAAGATATGCCGAGGGCTGCCCTCGGCGTAGACCTCGCTACGCCGAGGGTCGAAAGGGAAGGCTGGCCTGGCCGGGCCATACGCCGGCGGCCCCGACTTTTGGCCGTCGGCGTATAGCCTGGCCCTCGGCGTAGCCTCCCATTCCTGTAGTGAATAGACTATCAATGTAGCATATACCACTTTATCGCTAGCCCACCAATTTCTACCTTTTACATCGAAATCTAATTTACTCCAACTTCTAATGGTCCATTATGCCTTAAAGCAGTGAGGACTATAAATAAGTTTTTACCTACTCATGCAGGAAGATGTTAAATATTAGACAAACCGGACAATAGATTTCAAGGTAGTAAACAGAATGGGAGTTATGTCAGGCTTTCTAGAAAGTATGAGTAGCTTAATGACCTTTTGGTATGATGAATACTAATGTTACGAAAAAAATTAATTGTACTCATGTATCCAGTTGAGATGATTGTTTATAAGAAACTCTTGCTACTGTGCTTATGAACCTTCAACATTACCATCAATCAAAAATGTTAGAATAATTTATTTGCCATTATTCTTTCTTCTTTGTCATTGCCTGCTACAAATTAGAAGAAAATACTTACTCACATTTAGCTTGCCAAACAGCAACGAGCCTCCGAGAATATGCTAATTCATTTTTTTTCCATCTCTAACCACCACTACTCTGTCGCTATAGCTAATTCACAATTACCTAGCGCAGAAGTAATCTTCATTGGATACGAAAATGTTGTCATCTGAGAGATCTTCACTATTTAGACAACTAAAACCAATATGTCAAACCGTAGTCAAAAAAAGCTAATGATTGAATTTCTAGAGAAGGCCAATGTGATTTTTATTATTTTCTAGTATCAATTATATTCTCTAGTATACTCACTTTTATAGCCCATTTATCCCCACCCATGGGAGGCAATGTAGCTCCCACGGTAACCCTAAACCCGTGCATAGCCTCCCCCCGTCCCTAGCCGTCCGAAGGCTCATATAGCTCCCCAAAACCCATACCCCGCACCCCAGTGTGTACTCTACTTGGTGATAAACCTGCAGAGGCCGAAGTCTATAAACTGGTGACGTTCCTACTAGCAAATCAGTATGGGACTAAGATACATCAGAGGCCGTAGTACAATTGTTGTACTTACAACAGTTGCACCCGCTCCACCGCGCGCAGGTCCCCCACGGAGACGGAAGGACGAAAACCCCGCCTTAGACGCGCGCGCACCTTCCTCCTCCTAGTCTCCGGCCGCCGCGGATGCTCGAGCTCCGCCTACTCACCCGCGCCCACCGACTCTGACCTCAAACGAGTCCTCGGTGGCGCGACGGCGATAGAGACATGAGAAGAAAATCTGTTGGGGGGATGACCCCCGGTATGCCAAAGGCATGCCAAACCGGATGGCTTGTGCCATCAAGATACCGGTTTAATATTCGTACCGGAACCTAAGGATAAGAGTTTAGCTAAGTGGAGCTAAGCCGGTATCCCCAAGAGGGGTATACCGTAACCCGGTAAAGAAGATACCGGAAAGGAGAGCCCGTCGGCAGGACTGGTCAAAGATTCTCTCCAGAGCTAGAAGACAAAGATGAGCTAAGCAAAGTAACTTTAGACGAAGGGCTGACGATAAAGAGAAGGGTGACGGTCAAAGAAGCCGGAGAACGTTAGCGCCTCCGATTAAAGAGGACTCCGGTGTCATCTATGATTAAAGTAGCTTTGTAAAGTAGTTTGTCTAGTCAAAGATGCCATTAGGGTTCCTTCCAGTGTAAGCCACCCTCTCCCCTATATAAGGAGAGGGGGTACTGCCTCCTACAGGCGCGAGACCATAGAGAGATCAGTGTACTAAGAAACTTGTAACCATGTTGAGATCAATAAAGCTAGCGATCTAGTAAAGAGTTCTTCCTCTTGTCTCTCTTCTTGCATACCGGCCTTTGGTTGTGTTCTTGAGGAAAGCATCCGGAAGTTCTTCCCATCTAATCGCAAACCCTCCCCCGAATCCTCATACGTCCATTCGGCCCCAACTTAAGCCATCCTATGGCATCTGCTCGTTCACCACGACGACAGTTGGCGCCCACCGTGGGGCATGAAGTGGCGCATGCTGGAGTTCACATTCGGGCGGGCCTCCTCGAGTTCGCCGGCGAGCGGACGGTGTCTGCGCTCGTGCAGAACTTCTACTCCATCGATTTCATCAACGACAACGCGGGCTGCTTCGCCAACGGCGGCATCTTCCCCAAGAACGGCCGCATCATCGAGTTCGGCAGCCACCGCATCTACTTCGGCACCGTCCCTGTGCGCCAGCGCCTCTCGCCGGTGCTGGTGGCACCGGACCCGCCAAGATGGCTCTGTGCTGGTCGCGCGCCCGGCAGCGTCGAGGTAATGATGACCGGTGTGGCTGGTGCAGGAAAGGAGGTTGAGGCTGAAGGCGCTGGTCGCGCGGTTTCGACCCGTGCGGCTAAGCCACCGCTGGAGCGCGACGCAGGCGCAGCGGGAGCATCATCCGCGCCACCGACAACGCCTCTCCAAACGGCGATGAACGCGCTGGCAACCCCCATCGCGCAGAACATCGACCCGGCAGCGGCTCAAGCGGAGCTGGAGGCGCAGCGCCTGAGGATACTCGAGAGCGGCAAAGACGTCGTCAAGGCGCGGCGCGAGCTGAACCTAACCGTACGTGAGTATAACGCTGCCCATGGCTTTGCTTCGTTAGCGCTCATGCTGCTAGGATACCGGAAAACCGGCTTAAGGCTCGCAATCTAGATCGGGATTTGCGTAAGGAAGTTCTTACCGGCAAAAGTACCTCTTGCATCTGTTAGCATTGTAGAGAAACCTAAGTACAGCAGTCCGGATAAAACAATAAAAGCTGCTAAGGCTGCTGTAGATCTGTGTGATTCGCTTACCGGAGAGGCTCTGGCAAAACAACAAGAGCGTGTCAGAGAGCTGCTTGATGCTGTAGAGCAGCAGAACGCTGAGCAGCTGGCTAAGCTGAACAAGGCAATAGCCTCGAAATCCGCGCGTTCAACAAAGAATGCCGGAAGCAAGTCCCATGGGCAGGCCTCGTCCCCCCATCCGGACAGAAGAAAAGAAAAAGAAGTGAATGCACGGCAGATGACTGTGTATGATCCGGTCTTTGCCGGTAAACAAAAAGCCGGGCAACACGATGCCGGTAGAAAAAGCCAAGGGGCAGAGCGAGGCTACGCCAAAGAAGGCTATGCCGGAAACAAACATGCCGGTAAACATGAAACCGGGCAAAACTATCCGGCTGCAAGGGCTGCGTATGATGAAGATGAGGAAGAGATGCCTCCACCAAGGTACCGGCAGGCAAGGGCCGCGGCACCAGAACGTTACGATGAAGCCGATTCTAACAGACCGGCAGCATACCGGAACCCTTTGGGAGAACGCTTGGGAGAGAGGTACTTACCGGAACGGGATGCGAGGCACCGTCTGGATAGAGTGTACTTGTCAGAAATGATCGAGGAGGAAGGTCCTCCAGGTCCAAAGTGCTTTGGCCCAAGGATCATGAGAGAAAAACCACCAGTTAGCAACTTCACGTTGCCCCGTGACACAAAAACATACGATGGCACTACGAAGCCGGAAGATTGGCTCGCGGATTACGTGACCGCGGTATACGTCGCAGGCGGTGGAGGAACCGTAGCAGGAGGAGGAAACCGGCGTTGGGCCGTGAGGATCATACCGTCGTTTCTGGTTGGACCGGCAAGAATCTGGCTAAATAACTTGCCGGCAGGAAGCATAAATGGCTGGCTGGATTTTGAGGAGGCTTTTGTGAGCAATTTCAGCAGCACCTATCAGAGGCCAAACAGGCCGCAGCAACTTGCTCTGTGTGTGCAGCGCCCGAACGAAACAGACCGGGATTATCTGGCCCGGTGGAACACCACAAGGAACTCTTGTGAAGGAGTAATCGAGGCGCAGGCCATTGCTTGGTTTAGCAGTGGGTGCAAAAGAGGTTCGCCGTTGTGGCAAAAGCTGCAGCGGAACATGCCGACAACGTTGGCGGAGATGATACGTGTGGCGGATAACTATGCGTTGGGAGACCCAACGCAGCCGGCAGTGCAACCTGAACCGGAACAGCTACGCCAAGAGCAACACCGGGACAACCGGAACAACAAGAGGAGGGAAGATTTCCCGGATCGAAGGTATGGCCCGCAGCAAGTTGCTGCTGTGCTGGAAGACTCTGATGCCAGCGGCAGCCAGAGGCAAAGAACCGGATCGCAGCCGTGGGCGGGTCCAAAGAAACAATGGGTGGAAAAGAAACCCTGGGTCCAGAAAAGAAACTGGCAAGAACCCGCAAAATACACCATGGAAGCTGCCATGGACCAACCCTGCCGGTGGCACACTCCAAATCCGGCACACCCGTCAAACCATCTGACGAAGGATTGTACCTGGACCAAGTACTTGATGGAAAAAGGGGCGGTAAAAGATGCCCAAGGGCGAGGAGGCAATGCAATGATGCCACCACCGGACATGCCGCGGCAGCAGCAGCTACCGCCACCACCGCCGCTTACCGGGCCAAACGCTTTACCGGTGCAGCCAAACCGGCAGCAGTACCAGCAAGTTAACCGGGTGGAACAAGATGATAACCAGCTACCTCCACCGCCACCTTTAGGCCGGAATGTTTACGAAGACCCACATCTGTGCTGTGTTGTTTTTGTCACTGAGCCGACAGACAGGCAAAGTATGCATCGCCGCTCCATGGAAGTAAATGCTGTGATGCCGGCAGTGCCCAAATACATGCAGTGGTCCAACCAGGAAATTGCTTGGTCGATCAAGGATCACCCCAAAATCATGCCGAATCCGGGCGGATATGCTCTTGTTGTGGACCCAATCATGAAAGGGCCGCAAACTCGAGTGAAGTTCAGCAAGGTGCTGATAGACAATGGCAGCAGCATCAACATCATGTACAAGCACACCATGCATACGCCGGGCATAACGAGAAAACATGCTTCAGCCAACGCGCACAACGTTCCATGGAATCGTTCCGGGTTTGTCCTGCGCACCGGTTGGAAAAGTCCGGGTGGACGTGTCGTTTGGAGGACGTGACAATTGCCGGGTTGAGAACCTGGAGTTTGAGGTGGTGGATTTAGATAGTCCGTACCATGCTTTGCTGGGGAGGCCGGCGCTGGCGGCCTTCATGGCCTCGACCCACACGGCGTATCTCAAGATGAAGATGCCGGCACCTCGTGGACCTCTGACTGTGGTGGGAAACTACAAGGTCTCGCTGGAAACAGCGTCTGCCGGATCGAACCTAGCGGAATCGCTGGTGATCGCGGAGGAAAAGAAAAGGATGCAAACAGCTGTTGCGCTGGCTCAGTCCTCACAGTTGAGCTTAGCGGCAATGAGTGCAAGTCTGAGCGCTCCGGCATTCAAGCCAACGAATGAAACAAAGGACGTTGTGCTGGATCCGGCTTACCCAGAGCGCACCGTTCGTATCGGTGCCGGCCTCGATCAAGCATAGGAAAGCGCGCTCGTCAGCTTCCTCCGTGAGAATCGGAATATCTTTGCCTGGTCAACTGAAGATTTGGTAGGTGTTCCGAGGGAGCTGGCTGAGCACTCCTTGAACGTTCGGAAAGATGCCAAGCCGGTGCGACAACCTTTGCGCCGGTTCGCTGAAGATAGAAGGAAGATCATAGGAGAAGAAGTAACCAAACTGCTTGTTGCCAAATTCATTGTGGAGGTCACGCACACAGAGTGGCTGGCCAATCCGGTGATGGTTGAAAAGAAGAAAGATGAGAACCTGGAGGCAAAAGCACCGAAGGTGTGGCGCATGTGCATCGACTACACCAACCTCAACAAAGCTTGCCCAAGAGACCCTTTTCCTTTGCCACGGATCGATCAAGTGATTGATTCAACCGCTGGGTGTGAGTTGTTGTCCTTCCTGGATGCCTATTCCGGTTTCCACCAGATTCCCTTGAAAAAGGAAGATCAAATAAAAACTGCGTTCATTACCCCGCACGGGGCTTACTGCTATATCACTATGCCTTTTGGTTTGCGCAACGCTGGTGCAACGTACCAGCGCTGTATGCAAAAATGCTTGTTTGATCAGATCGGAAAGAATGTGCAGGTGTATGTGGATGACATCGTGATAAAAACTAAGGTAAAATATACCCTGATCGATGATCTCCGGCAAACGTTTGATAACCTAAGGAGGTTCCGGATGAAACTCAATCCGGCAAAATGCACTTTCGGTGTCCCTGCCGGCAAGCTGCCGGGTTTCCTCGTCTCAAGCCGAGGCATTGAGGTCAATCCGGTAAAGATCCGGGCAATCGAAAGAATGACAATACCACAGGATTTGAAGGACATACAAAAGTTTACCGGAAGCTTAGCATCGCTAAGCCGGTTCATAAGCAGATTGGGAGAGAAGGCCTTGCCATTGTATGCCTTAATGAGAAAATCCGATAAGTTCGTCTGGACCCCTCAGGCAGACGCAGCATTCAAGGAGCTGAAAACAATGTTAGCTACCGCACCGATATTGGCTTCGCCATTGGAAAGAGAACCGATGTTGTTGTACATAGCAGCAACCAACCGGGTCGTGAGTGTTGTTGTGGTAGTAGAAAGAGAAGAGGAAGGAAAAACCGTCCAGAGGCCGGTATACTACCTGAGCGAGGTGCTCTCCCTCTCAAAGCAAAACTACCCGCACTTCCAGAAAATGACCTATGGCGTGTTTATGGCCGCCACAAAGCTCAAGCACTACTTCGAGGAACATCCTATGAAGGTGGTGAGTGAAGCACCCATCTCCGACATCATGTGCAACAAAGACGCCAGCGGCCGGATTGCAAAATGGGCGATCCAGATATCACCATACGTGCCGGTGTATGAAAGAAGAGATGCCATAAAGTCACAGGCTTTGGCTGATTTCCTCGTTGATTGGGCGGAGATGCAATACAAACCGCCGGATCAGAAGATAGAGTACTGGAAAATGCACTTTGATGGATCCAAGCTCAAGGAGGGTCTAGGTGCCGGTGTGGTGCTTACTTCACCGAAAGGAGATCACCTCCGGTATGTTTTGCAAGTACATTTCAGAGCATCGAACAATGTCGCTGAATATGAAGCTTTGATCCATGGGCTTAAGGTCGCAAAAGAAATTGGTGCGCACCGGATCATTTGCTATGGCGACTCAGATCTTGTGGTACAGTAGTGTTCCGGAGATTGGGATGCAAAAGATGCCAACATGGCCTCGTACCGGTTTCACGTGCAAAAGATTGCCGGGTTCTTCGAAGGTTGTGAGTTTCACCATGTACCGCGTGCAGAAAATGAAGCTGCGGATGCTTTGTCCAAGATAGGCTCATCCCGACAAGAAATTCCTCCCGGAATAGCTCTGGCACACCTGAGAGTACCATCAATCAAGCCAAGTCCAGAGTCGGAATCAATTTTTGTACCGGAGTCACACATTGTGCCAATGGATATCGATGAAGGGAACCCGGGGACTGCTCCAGCGAACCCGGGAACTGTTCCGGGAAGCTCGGGGACTGCCGTACCCATACAGGAAGAAATGATGCTGGTGGATAGCATGGAGATAGATGCACCAGTGTTTTTGGTTCGAGAGATACCGTCATGGGCTAAACCTATTAAGGAATTCCTAATCAACGGCACCCTGCCGGCTGACAAAAATGAATCAAGGAGAATCCAAAGAAAGTCCAAGGCATACACATTCATCAATGGTGAGGTGTACAAGAGAAGCGTTACCGGTGTCCTTCAAAGATGTGTGGAACCGGAAGAAGGGAAAGAAATGCTTGAGGAAATTCACCAAGGAGAATGTGGGCACCATGCCTCGTCAAGGGCGCTGGTAGCAAAAGTGTTTCGGCATGGGTTTTACTGGCCCACTGCTTTGGCGAACGCTGAGGATTTGGTAAGAAAATGCAACGGGTGCCAGAGGTACGCCAAGCAAAATCATACCCCAGCGTCCGGTTTAAAGACAATACCGCTAACATGGCCGTTTGCTGTTTGGTGCCTTGACATGGTTGGCCCATTTAAGACTGCAAGGAGCAGCATGACTCACATCTTGGTCATGGTGGACAAGTTCACCAAATGGCTAGAAGTAAAACCTATCGCAAAGTGTGATGGGCATACAGCTGTGAAATTCTTGAAAGATGTCATCTTGCGGTATGGATACCCGCACAGCATCATCACTGACAATGGAACCAACTTTGCTCAAGGTGAGTTCAAAAGGTTCTGTGAAGATAAGAGCATCCGGTTGGATTTGTGCTCGGTGGCACACCCACAAGGCAACGGCCAAGTGGAAAGAATGAATGCTTTGGTACTCTCCGGTATCAAACCCAGACTCATTGACGCAGTGGAAAAGGCACCGGGGTGTTGGCTTGATGAGATACCATCTGTGCTGTGGAGTATAAGAACAACCCCAAACCGGTCTACCGGATACACTCCGTTCTTCATGGTCTATGGAGCGAAGCAGTCATACCAACCGACATCATCCATGATTCACCAAGAGTACAGCTCTATACTGAGCAGGAGGTCAAAGAGGCCAGAGAAAATGATGTGGACTTGCTAGAAGAAGCAAGAGAGCTAGCTTTGGCAAGAACAGCCATTTACCAGCAAAACCTCAGACGATATCATGACCGGAAAGTCAATCCAAGAGTTTTCCGGGAAGGAGATCTTGTGCTTCGCCTAGTGCAGCGCATTGAAGGCCGGCATAAGCTCTTGCCACCTTGGGAAGGTCCCTTCATTGTAAGCAAGGTGCTTCACAATGATGCATACTACCTAATTGATGCACAGGAGTGGAAAGAAGGAAAGGCGGACAAGTCCGGAGAGGAGAGCAAGCGTCCATGGAACATAGCTCTGTTGCGTCCTTTCTACTCTTGAAGTGGTGGTGTAAGAAGTTCCTTTTTTGTACCTTATATGCTATGAATAAAAGATGCTGGAACATTGAATGAGTCTCGGGGACTACCCCAATAAGGTTGCATGTAACTTGTCTATTTTTTCAGTTACCGGTTGCTTATTGAATGTTTTATCTTTCCGGTTTAGTAGTGTGCTAAATCCTACCGGAGTCTTCGACTCTGCTGCTGTCCGCAAACCGGCTTCATGGCAAGCAAGATAAACCGGTAGGGGATAAGCACATGAACTGCGAAAAGGGAGAGCAGGAAAGAACAATCCGGAAAATTTAACTAACCCCGGTTATACCGGTTTTTTGAAAAATTTCAAAGTTATTTCTAAGTTCAAGAAGATGTTTGTTTGGTGAAAGAACCTTGTGCTCATACGCCAAAGAACGCCCAGAGAAGGCAGGCAGAGCCAAGGCAAAAGAACCAAGTATGCATCAAATTGGATGCGGAAATAATTGGGAAATCTTTGCAGTGCAGGATAAAGCAGAACCAAAAAGCAAATGCGCTAAAGCAACTTAAGATAATTAGCTACCGGTATAATTTACCGGCAGAAAATGTTGTACCACAGCCAAAAGCAGGTTTAAAGTCTTACATCATAGACCCCGGCATTCCGGGGCAGAATTTAACGAACATTGTTTCAAAGTAGACAGGACCAACAGGCACAACAGGAACACATATCATAGAGAATCATCACGCAGCGGGGGCTTCCGGAGGAGCATCGCCGGCATCAGCGTCGTCCAGGAGCTCTTCTTCGGCTTCATCCTCCTCCTCGTCGAGATAGTCCTTGACGCCAGGAGGGGGAGGGATGAAGGTGCGCATATCGGCATACTCCGCAATGCGGTACGCGCGATCCTGCCGCTTAGCGGAAAGGATCGGGTCCAGATCGGTTTCTGCGTCTTCGCGCACGCCGGTGAGGGCGTCCAGATCGAGCTCCGGGTACCAGGAGCAGGCAACGCGGAGGGCGGAGTCCGCGCCAGCACGGGCAGCAGAACACTGCCACTCGCGGATCCTCCCGCCGCCACCCTTAAGACGATCGCCGATGAGGGAGAAGGTGTCCGGCACCTCTTCGCCGAGGCCATAAGGTCCCGAAGAGCTGGGTAGCTACATCGGGGATGTCCGATAAGTTGCGGTCTATGGCGCGCATGTGGGACACCCGCGCGTTAAGCGCGACCAGATGGTCGTTGGGCGTCCATGGCACGGTAAGATCCGCTCGGCCTTGGTCCTTGCGGCGCGCGTCCACCTTCTTGACAGCGTACCCCTGGGAGTCCGGAAAGAGGCCTGTGTAAAGAAAGAAAAAGGTCAAGGAAGAGAAACCGGAAAGAAAAGAGACCGGAAAGAAAAGAGTCCGGAAGAAAAAGAGACCGGAAAGAAAGATAACGGGAAGAAAATGGGGTCGGAGGAAAGAAGGCTCATATGCAGTAGTTAAAGTGTAAAATAAAAGAACTTACGGTGGGCGAGGGTGTCGGTCTGCAGGATCAACTGATCGCATTCCTTATGCTCCTCCTCCAGCCGCGCGGCCTTCTCCTCGGCAGCCTTCCGGGACTTGGCCGCCTCCTCCAGCTCAGCCAGCAGCACCACGTTGGCGTTGCTGGCGTCCTCCAGTGCCTCCTCCATCTTGGCCGCTGCGTCAGCTGCAGCGACTTCGAAGGCCTTGGCATGGTCAAGCCCTAGTTGGATGAGCTGGGTCTTGAGCTCCCGGTGGCTGGTCTTTAGGGCGTCCAGCTCCTCCTTGTGCTGCCGGATGAGCTGGTCCTTCTCCCCTGTAACCGGAAAAGAAAGTGTTAATAAGGTTATACTAGTAAAAGTGGAAAAGAAACCAAGTTTGAAGGAAAAGGGAAAGAATCGTACGTTGGGCGGTGGCCAGCTGCTCTTTGAGAGCATCGATGGAGGCTTCCGGGATCACTGTTAAGCAGAAATTAAGAATGTTAGAGAGGGAAAAGTTTCCGGTAAGGAAGATGCCGGCAACACAGAAATTTACCTTGGCACTTGTCGTGTGCCTCAGCGAGCTCCCGATGCTCCCACAGAAGCTCCTCGAAGAGAGCCTTCCGAGCGTCAGCCGTGAGCTGTTCAAGAAAAAGAGGTTAATAAAGTTTTGCGCCAAGAACAAGGTTCTTAACCCGAAACTCGGGGACTGGCAGTGCCGATTTTGCGCGTAGTTTTTAAGCTAAGTTTTGCGCTAAGGACAAGGTTCTTAACCCGAAACTCGGGGACTGGCAGTGCCGGTTTTGCGCGCTCCTAAGGTAAATTGTGTGCTAAGAAGAAGGTATGTAACCCGAAACTCGGGGACTGGCAGTGCCGGTTTCACGCTAAATGTTTAAATTAAGTTTTGCACTAAGAGCTGCGCTCTCACCACAAAACTCGGGGACTGGGAAGATAGACAAGAGAGAAACCGGCATGAAACCAAAGAAAAGACAAAACAAAGCCGGAAACGAAGAAACCGGTAAAGATTGAGACGAGTTAGCAAAACATACCATTAGATTGTTCGTGGAGTCGTACCACGCGCTGTCAAGCTCTTTAACGGCGCTGCGAAGCCGCATAAAGTGCTCCTCGGAAGACCGGTTCCCGACAGGGTCAGGTGCCGGCAGCCTGTCCTTGCCCATGCCGCGGGTCGCCGGAGTCATGTCCGCGGCGTTCCACCTTTGAGCATAGGGCAGAAGGTGCCCCAGGTCGCGGCCTTGGCGCTTGAATTCTGTGATGCGGCCAAGAAGGCCGGTGGCCTTCGTAGCGGCATCTTTGGCGGCCTTGCCGACGTGCAGCACCAAGGGCTGCTGGCCGCCGGAAGAGGCGCTGGAGGCCGTCGCCTTCCCCTTGATGAGCTTGGAGGTCTTGGGCGGCGGCGCAGAAGCGGCCCCGAGGGGCTTGGCGCGAGGAGCACCTGGCGGCGGCATCAGAAGGGAGCGTGGAGACGGAGGAGCGTTGGGCGCATCACCCGGTTTGGAGCCTTCCGGCGCGGAAGATTCCGGCACGGAAGTTGTTGTTTTTTCAAGGACGGGAGGAGCTGGAGGCTCCGCCCGCCCGGCAGCTTTTTCTTCCCCGGCGCCGATGTTGCTGGCGCCGGTGTCTTGGGTCTCGGGAGGAAAGGAAGGATCCTCCTCCGTGCGGTGATCTGATGATGAAGGGGCCGCACGCCCCGAATTTGTTGTGCCCCCCGAAAGGGAGGCAGAGATGTTGCCGGCACCAAGTGGTGCCGGGCTTGAGCGAGGAGGAGGGGTTGAAGTCGTTGTGGAATCTTCAGAGCCCGATGGCCTTGGGCCAAGCTTGAGCGCAGGACTGAGAAAAAGAAAGAAACACAATTGGCAAAAAGCAACCGAAAAAAGAACTTGGCAAAAAAAAGACAAGCCGGAAAGTGAGTAATTTACCCGGAAGAGGTTGGCATCGCCTTACGCCCGTAGCGACGCATGCCCACCTGCTTCTCCCCCACGGGCTCAGTCCGGAAGCGCTTGGAGGGGCGGGCCTGGCTGGTACCGGCATCGAGTGCCGGCTGCTTGTTCTTCCGGCCCCGGGCCATGAGCTTGTCCACGAACTCGGAGCCGGCCTCGGCGCGCAGGGGCGGCACGCGCTCGTGGATCTGTGAGTTAAGTTTGGCTAAGAAGCAATTCACAGGAAAACGATAACGGAAGGAAAAGGAAACCGGAAAAGAAAATACCTCGAGCGTGGTCAAGTCGTCAGCGGACCCGGCTGGCTTCGGAGGAGACCGGCCAAGGTGCGCTGCCGGAGTCTTGCCCATCTTCAGATCCTTCCAGAAAATGTAGGGATCCGGATCAAAGGAGTCGAGGGCGCGGGGTTGGCAAGGTCCACGCCGCTCTGCTTCGATGAGGGGGAAGCGGTCCTTGGCCTAAAACAAGAAAAAAGTAAGATTAGCAAGAGCAGAAAGATACCGGCCAAAAACAACCCTAGTCGCATAATCCCTTACTTCTTGGGTCGGAGGATTATCGGTGCTGAGGGGAAGAAGGCCCCATTCCCAATCAGAAGGCATAGCAGTTTGGCAAATCTGCTTAGCCTTGCGAACGACATCCCTTTTGCTAAGAGGACGGCCTGTGATCTTGGTAGGATCGCCTGGGCCATACATCTCGCTCATCCTATGTGCGCGGCGCTTTAGAGGAAGCACCCGGCGCGAAATGAAAGTGCGGATGATATCATCCGAGCAGATCTTGGTCTCCTTCCTCAAAGAGGCCAAGAAGCGTACCACCCGGCTGGTTTCAGCGTGATCAGACTTCGGGTTGTAGCTCCAGTTGGTCCTGCTGGGGGGCCCCGCTTCGTAGGGAGGGAGATCGATGAGATCGGCGCGGCCGGTATTCTTCACGTAGAAGAAAGTCCCTTGCCACAACCGGCAAGATTCGAGGCCGGAAAACTTAAAAAGGGGCTCCCTTGACGGGAGCCGATAATGCAAGACCCGCACTGAACGGGGGGCTTGGGTTTAGGAATATCCTTGCCCTGAACGGAATTAATCCGAAGAGCAAAGAAGCGAGCAAACGTCTCACGAGTGGGACGAATGCCGATGTAAGCCTCCATGAAGGTGGCGTAACAAGAGAGGTAGAAAATGGCGTTGCCAGGAAGGTGGTGAGGTTGGAGTTTGTAAAAATCTAAGAAGGAGCGGAAAAAAGGGGAGGCAGGAAGGCCGAAGCCACGCTCGAAGTGAGCAAGAAAGACAACATATTCGTCATCTTCAGGATCCGGCTCGATTTCGCCGTCCGGAATCCGACAAGAAACTCCTTCCGGAATCCGTCGAGACCGGTATAACCAATCGATTTCGAATTCGGAAACACTGGAACCCATCCAGGCTCCGCGGGTGATTGGGGAAGGCTCCTCGCCAGAAGATTGGCTGGAGCTGCTAGAGGTTGCGCTGCCGGAAGCCTGGCTAAAGCTACCGGATTCTAAGTGGCCACCGGACTCTTGATGGCTACCGGATCCCTGCTGGTTGCCGGAATCGGTTTCCATCGGATCTGAAGCTGTAGATTCACCGGGAGATGGTCTACGGCGTTTGAGAGAAAGGGAAGAAGAAGATGCAGAGGAGGATTCCTCGTCAGACATTGCAAGGAGAGGCGAAAAAACAAGAATCCCAGACTTGGACCCCGCGTGAATATCTACGAGTAAGAAGAAAACCAAAGAAAAAGAGGAAATAAGAACACTAAACACCCAAGATCTGGAAAGCAACCAGAGGACAAGTGAAGCGGGATTGGTACCAACCTTAAGCGGCGGAGTTGCTGAAGGAGGCGTTTGCTGGCGGCGGAGCGGGCCTGCGGCCGCCGGAGAGCACCGTCGACGGCGAGGCGGAGAAGCTTGCGAAGAAGCGCAAATGCGGCGGAAGCAAGGAAGTTGCTGCCGAAGATCTCCGCGCAGCGAGGTCCGGCGGAGGCACGGCGTGGGTTCGCCGGGCGCCGGAGCTTGGACGAGCGACGGCGGACGGAGAACGGCGGAGGTGCGAGGCGTGAAGCTCTGTGCGCGAAGGAGGAGAATGCGAAGAAGATGAAGAAGAAGGGGCGGTTGAGTTTATAAAGGAGAGAGAAGGTGGGCAGGAAACCGCTGGGCCGCGGCGGTTCGCCTCGCGGCCCACGACGGTTCGCGCCTTGGGCCGCCACGTGGCGAGGGAATACACGCGAGAAATACGGAGCCACACGGAGGCGCACACGGGATCCCGAAGAGGTAGTGGGATGAGCTGCAATGCATTAAATGAGCGCGCGGGAGTCGAAGGGAAGTGACCCCTGACACTGGCGCGTCAGTCACAGTGCGCATGTCTCTGTCAGGCGCGGGGCCCGAGATATTCTCGACCTCGCCGAGGAAGCAGTAAAGACACATGATGCCGGAAAATAGAGATGCCGGAACGAGCTTTGCAAAGAGAAGAAAAAGAACAAGGGTAAAGGTGCCGGAACTAAGCTCAAGACATGAGTATTTAAACCGGTATCCTAAGGAAATGAGAACCTGGCATGGTCTGTAGGATAGAATCCTCCAGGCTATACCAGCTTCGGGGACTAATGTTGGGGGGATGACCCCCGGTATGCCAAAGGCATGCCAAACCGGATGGCTTGTGCCATCAAGATACCGGTTTAATATTCGTACCGGAACCTAAGGATAAGAGTTTAGCTAAGTGGAGCTAAGCCGGTATCCCCAAGAGGGGTATACCGTAACCCGGTAAAGAAGATACCGGAAAGGAGAGCCTGTCGGCAGGACTGGTCGACAAAGATGAGCTAAGCAAAGTAACTTTAGACGAAGGGCTGACGATAAAGAGAAGGGTGACGGTCAAAGAAGCCGGAGAACGTCAGCGCCTCCGATTAAAGAGGACTCCGGTGTCATCTATGATTAAAGTAGCTTTGTAAAGTAGTTTGTCTAGTCAAAGATGCCATTAGGGTTCCTTCCAGTGTAAGCCACCCTCTCCCCTATATAAGGAGAGGGGGTACTGCCTCCTACAGGCGCGAGACCATAGAGAGATCAGTGTACTGAGAAACTTGTAACCATGTTGAGATCAATGAAGCTAGCGATCTAGTAAAGAGTTCTTCCTCTTGTCTCTCTTCTTGCATACCGGCCTTTGGTTGTGTTCTTGAGGAAAGCATCCGGAAGTTCTTCCCATCTAATCGCAAACCCTCCCCCGAATCCTCATACGTCCATTCGGCCCCAACTTAAGCCATCCTATGGCATCTGCTCGTTCACCACGACGACAAAATCGATTGAGGATCCGGAACCAAAATGTAGCGGCGGAAGAGGATTCCGGACGGCGATCTTGAGCGGAGGAGGCAGTGCTCTCGATTTGGGAATTTTCTTTCTCCGTGATGTTTCTCGACGACGACTACGAGATGCGTTTTTTTTTAACAAAGGCAGACGTCGGGGCGCCAAATTTCATTTCAGCTCAAATATAGAGTACACAGCATGTAATACAATCCCCTGTAGATCAAGATTTTGAAGAGAAAGAGCTATGGGACAATTGCCTACTAGTTTGTGAGCTTAATTTAGACAACTAAAATGTTGCGCTCTATGGGCTGGGCTAGTCTGCATTGGGTCATTGGGCTTTCGACGAGTTGTGCGACACACCACTTCTGCCGGCCTTTCACAATGTGAAAATAGCTGGCCACGCTAAAGGCATTTTATGTTCCTACACAAAGTTTTGTAAAATGTCATTCTCATAGTGAAAAGCTATTTTGGAGCACCGAAAATTATCTTATTTTACACAAGCCAACAAAATTTCTTTAAGCATTTTTTATATCCAATAATTGATGTAAAAATAGTCCATAAAAACGTGAATTCCTTTATTCTTCTTGTTTTCCAAGTAAATGAATTATATTCATTACTAGTTATTTTATTTGGAAACAATATTTCCAAAGTTATTCATAATTAAAATTTGATGATGAAGCCTTGATGATTTAATATTTAATATTTTATTATATTTTTATTTGATTGTTCCCATAAATTAAAAATTAGGTCATGTCAAATTTTATCGCACTCAATGGACTAACTAAACCCTAACTCATCGATCTAAGGGAATCTCAATCACTATTTCATATTTCATAAAAATTTCCAAAAAAATCCCAAATTACGCATGGATGTAATATTCCTATATATATACTTGTAGGGGTTCGCAGTAGAAAAAATTCCTAACTAAACGCGAACCTTAATATACCAACGGGGTACCTCTTGCCTGATGATATGGAGGTACTCTTGTGGAGCAATCCCATGCCAAAATAACAAGACAAATAAACAATGAGCATATCAACAATCTTTTATTTACTACGGGTATAGCTTTTTATTGCAAATGCTTCATAGAATGCTCACTATAGCTTAGCTGTAAATTTCCACCATGAATGATGGATGGCTTAGATTAGCGGCTCTAACTCATATACAAACTCCATGGACTTACAAGTTTCCATTTTATTTCGCACCACATGGAGGCTCAAAGGAGAGGCATAAAATGCGCCGACGCATTGATCTAAATGAAGAGATGCTTGTGGTAACTAGCTATGTTAGCATAAGAGCAATTTTTTAGGTAAAATGAGTGTACAAGATAACTAATGCAGTCACTAGTCTAACAGTAGTTCAACATTCTAAATAATTGAAATATAATGTTATCGGAGAGCTGCATCAATGTGGAAAGGGATGCTCACAATAATACGATATTGCCCATGTGCTCCCTAAGATAGTACTAAATTGGGCGAAATCATAATTGCATGGTTGTTGCCCCACATATGTTCCTATTTAAGCTAGCGCGAGAAGGGAGATGGAGGGAGATCTTACTTCACAAAAAATATCATCATGCTTACATACCTAAGGTTGAGAAATGCGTAGAAGCTAGTTTTTTCTAGGATCACATCGCCACACGGGATATGTATAAAGGTTTTAGACTTGATTGAAATTGCTTTGGTAGTGTTGTTGAAACCCGAATAGATGGTAGGAGTTAGAAGCATCAGAATTTGTGAGTGTGCTAACATAAGTTGTATATGCACCACGTAGCATTCTCGTCCGGGCCGAACATAGAAAAACTTTTCATTATTGCTTCCTTAAGGTAGCAAGTGCAGTATGAATTGTCCCTCGAGTACTTTGATGCTATGGTTAGCTATGGATTTGTTTTAGCGTTCGATGCTCCTCGGTAGCCGTACGGATGTTGAGCGATGTGTATTTACATATTTATAAACGCATATGTGTGTGTTTTGTAAAAAAAATAATGAGGCTTTACCTTTAGTTCTGACTAACTGAAATACGTTCGGGAAGGCTAAGCTATCCGAAAACCCAACACCAACAATCGTCTGACATTTCTCGATTGCATAAACACCTTAGCTGATTCCACAAACCACATTCACCAAAAGACGGTGATCCTCCCCGCCGCCTTTTCCACGTTCTGGTGCACGAGTTGGTCGTGGCTCATGGACAAGGTCAGCAATCAACGGCAGCCGCATAGGGTATCATATCATATGGCCGCCGCATCGCGTCTCCCGAGCACCCCGAAATTTCCATCCCAGGGACCCGCAGATACGTCGGCGTCACGTCGCGTTGCCGCCCACCCGCACCGAACCGTTTCGGATCCAACCAGATCACCAATCCCACCCGTTCCGTCCCCACGCGCATCAGAGCTTGCCTAAACCAGCGGCCACGCCAGCCAGCGCGACGACGACGAAGCCGTGTCCGCCTGTCCGGCCGCGGTGCAGGAAGATGATCTATCTTTAGCTGGTCCAGGTCCTATCTCGCGAGAAGAAAACGTATCTGCTTCGAAGCTTTTGCGTTAATGTTGGTTCACTTAGTTTCAGGATGCCCTTTGTGCCTGATCATGTGTTTTATAAAATTCACTTTCTCGTTTCGTTAGACGCTAACGGTAGGCAGTGGCGGAGCTAGCTCAGGATCAGAGCCTGGGCAAGATGCGAGGAAAAAAAAGCGGCCAAGCATAGCAGATTTTGCCCAGCAAAACTACTATTCTAACCAGCTTTCTCTACTTGATCATCAAAGACATGCACGATGGGAGCCCGGGCAGCTGCCCAGGCTAGCCGGGCCTTGGCTCCACCCATGACGGTAGGTGTCGATTTACCATTTTTGTTTTTTTACTTTTCAGTACCTGGATGCCTTTGCAGAGCCTCCCATTAGCTTGTTACAGAAATGCTGAATTGGATCAAAGCATTTATTGCAGAGCCTCCCATTATCTTCTTACAGAATTGGATCAAAGCATTTATTGCATGAATGTTGTGACACACACATTTCTACTTAAGTATTAGAAAGGGAGATGGAGACGAGACATAATTCACAAGAAATCATCATGCTTATGTACACGAGGTCGATCATTGAGTAGAACCCAATCATTTCTAGGTCCACATCAACATACTTTGCTTATGCATTGTATACAAGTGTTCTAGTACATGTTTGTGTTTGTGTTTTGTAGTGTTGTTGAAATCCAAATACATCCTAGGGCTTGGAAGCATCAGTAATTCTGACAGCGATGACCTAAATTATTTACACACAAAATCCTGAGGACGATCGGATGGAGATTCATTGTTCTTACAGTGTTCTTAGCAGGTTCTTAGCAGTACGAAAGCATTTAGTTATGCTAATATTGATTTCCTCCACCTCAGGACAAATTTGAAGCTCCACGCCATCCTAGGTTTATTTTGATAAGACATGTTTCGAAGTAGTCGACATTCATGTCAATGATGTACCGTATGTTCTCGTCTTGATCTTTCTTTTTGAAATGGGGGCAGATGCTTTGCCCTAATCTATTAATTAAGTAGAAGAGATACGCCCGGTTAATTAACGGAAAACTGGAAAACCCCGTTGTCATAAAACCGCCAACGAACAACATCCAACGCATGTAACTTCTCGGCCAACTATACAAAATCAACAAACTTTTCTAGATCAGTAGATGTGTCACAAGTGAGAGAACACTGTTGTGCAGATTGAAATGAACTTTTATTTTACCCAAACCAATAGTCAATTCAGGTCGGCGTAGGTGCCGAATAAAAAATCAGCAAAATCTTTATACATGTCACTAGTATGTGCTACTCACAACTATGGCCTCATTAACTATAGTTCAACCAGCTAAGTAGTTGAAATAAAATCGTGGGGGCTAAGCTATCTGAGAAACCAATAGTCAATTAGGCAAACACACTAAGTTACCATTTTCTGTTTCTCATTCAAGAGCTACCATGCCATTTGATTTAATACACTGTGACTTATGGACCTCTCCCATTATTAGTTGCCCGGGTTTCACATGTGTCTTAGACGATTTTTCTCATTACTCATGGGCTTTCCCGCTTCGTGCCAAGTCTGACACATGTGAAACCCTCCTACGCTCCTATTTAGCCACGCAATTCCACACCACAATTCGATGCATGCAAAGTGACAACGGTGGCGATTTCGTCACCACTAGCCTACGCGCCTATTTTTCCTCCCATGGCATCTCATTGCGCCTCTCCTGCCCATACACCTCTCCGCAAAAATGGCCCCGCTAAAGGTATGATTCGCACCACAAATGACATAGTCCGCACACTTTTGTGTCAAGCCAAACGTCCTCCCAAATTTTGGGTCGAGGCCCTCCACACCGCTATTCATCTACTCAACATTCGGCCCTCACGTGTCATCCAGCAGCTCACGCCTCACTTTCTAGTTTTTGGTTCTCATCCAACATACAAGCACTTGCGCACGTTCGGGTGCTCGTGCTTCCCCAACCTCTCCTCCATCGCCAACCATAAACTCTCCCCCCGTTCAGCTCGTTGCATCCTTCTCGGGTACCCACGTGAGCAAAAGGGATACCGGTGCTTTGATCTTGCCAACCGTCGCATCATCATCTCCACGCATGTCACTTTTGACGAAACTGTTTTTCCGTTCGAGCCTGGCACATCTACAACCATACAGCCACCCGCCACACCAGATCCCACCCCTGACGCCCCGATCCTCCCCGGATCCCGTGCCCCATCATTGGCACGGCTCCCTCCCACCTCAGCGGATCGAACCGCCTCCCACCCGCCGCCACGTGCCCCCACCAACCCACGCCTCATGCCCTGGTCCCCCGCCTGCCGCCCGTACTGGCTTCGCCTGCCGCGCCCTCCCCACCCACACAACCACCCGCCCCGAGCCCCACCGAATCTCCCTCGTACTCCACCCCACGCGTCTCCCGTGTCCCGGGCCGCGCGCCCTCCCCACCCGAGGCCAATCCGCCCTCGCCACCTCAGCCGGCCCAGCCCCCTCGCTCCCTCCCGGTAGACGTACCCCAGAACGCACACCAGATGCAGACTGATGGCGTGTAACTCACACGTTCGTTGGGAACCCCAAGAGGAAGGTATGATGCGCACAGCAGCAAGTTTTCCCTCAGAAAGAAACCAAGGTTTATCGAACCAGGAGGAGCCAAGAAGCACGTTGAAGGTTGATGGCGGCGGGATGTAGTGCGGCGCAACACCAGGGATTCCGGCGCCAACGTGGAACCCGCACAACACAACCAAAGTACTTTGCCCCAACGAAACAGTGAGGTTGTCAATCTCACCGGCTTGCTGTAACAAAGGATTAGATGTATAGTGTGGATGATGATTGTTTGCAGAGAACAGTAAAGAACGAGTATTGCAGCAGATTTGTATTTCAGTATAAAAGAATGGACCGGGGTCCACAGTTCACTAGAGGTGTCTCTCCCATAAGATATAGCATGTTGGGTGAACAAATTACAGTCGGGCAATTGACAAATAGAGAGGGCATAACAATGCACATACATGATATGATGAATATTGTGAGATTTAATTGGGCATTACGACAAAGTACATAGACCGCTATCCAAGCATGCATCTATGCCTAAAAAGTCCACCTTCAGAGTTATCATCCGAACCCCTTCCAAGTATTAAGTTGTAAAACAACAGACAATTGCATTAAGTATGGTGCGTAATGTAATCAATAACTACATCCTCGGACATAGCATCAATGTTTTATCCCTAGTGGCAACAAGTACATCCATAACCTTAGAGGTTTCTGTCACTCCCCGCATTCACGGAGACATGAACCCACTATCGAGCATAAATACTCCCTCTTGGAGTTAAGAGCAAAAACTTGGCTAGAGCCTCTACTAATAACGGAGAGCATGCAAGATCATAAACAACACATAGGTAATAGATTGATAATCAACATAACATAGTATTCTCTATCCATCGGATCCCGACAAACACAACATATAGAATTACGGATAGATGATCTTGATCATGTTAGGCAGCTCACAAGATCCGACAATGAAGCACATGAGGAGAAGACAACCATCTAGCTACTGCTATGGACCCATAGTCCAGGGGTGAACTACTCACTCATCACTCCGGAGGCGACCATGGCGGTGAAGAGTCCTCCGGGAGATGAATCCCCTCTCCGGCAGGGTGCCGGAGGTGATCTCCGAATCCCCCGAGATGGGATTGGCGGCGGCGGCGTCTCGCAAGGTTTTCCGTATCGTGGCTCTCGGTACTGGGGGTTTCGCGATGAAGGCTTTAAGTAGGCGGAAGGGCAACGCGGGGGGCCACACGAGGGCCCCACACGCCAGGCCGGCGCGGCCAAGGGTCAGGCCGCGCCGCCCTGTTGTGTTGGCGCCTCGTGGCCCCACTTCCTTTCCCCATCGGTCTTCTGGAAGCTTCGTGCAAAAATAGGACCCTGTGCGTTGATTTCGTCCAATTCCGAGAATATTTCCTTTGTAGGATTTCTGAAACCAAAAACAGCAGAAAACAACAGAATCGGCTCTTTGGCATCTCGTTAATAGGTTAGTGCCGGAAAATGCATAAATACGACATATAATGTGTATAAAACATGTAGATATCATCAATAATGTGGCATGGAACATAAGAAATTATCGATACGTCGGAGACGTATCACAGACCCACGCTAAAAATGGGTATTTTAGGCCCAAACAACATTTTGATCTTTCTGTTTCCACCTCTTCGCCCCCTCTCCCATCCTCGTATCGCGCTGCACTTAAGAACCCCCATTGGCACAATGCTATGATCGATGAATATACTGCTCTAATTTGGAATGACACGTGGAGTTTAGTGCCTTGTCCTGCAGGTGTCAACGTCGTGACTGGGAAGTGGATTTTCCGCCACAAGCTGGACTCGGATGGCACATTAGCACGGTACAAAGCTCGATGGGTGCCCTGTGGGTTCACTCAACAAGCGGGCATGGACTATGGGGAAACTTTTAGCCCCGTTGTGAAACCCGCAACCATTCGGGTCGTTCTGAGCATCGCCACCGCCAACAAATGGCCGATCCATCAACTTGACGTCTGATACGTCTCAAACGTATCTATAATTTCTTACGTTCCATGCTACTTTTATGATGATACTCACATGTTTTATACACACTTTATGTCATATTTACGCATTTTCCGGAACTAACCTATTAACGAGATGCCGAAGTGTCAGTTCCTGTTTTCTGCTGTTTTTGATTCCAGAAATCCTACAAAGGAAATATTCTCGGAATTGGACGAAATCAACGCCCAGCATCTTATTTTTCCCGGAAGGTTCTAGAGCACCGAAGAAGGGCCAGAGAGGAGCTAGGGGGCCCAGACGCCAGGGCGGCGCGGCCAAGGGGTGGGGCGCGCCCCCCTATGGTGTGGCCCCACTAGGGCCCCTCCGAGGCTGCCCTTCCGCCTACTTAAGGTCTCCGTCGCGAAAACCCTAGACCAATAAGCCACGATACGAGAAAAGTTCCAGAGCCGCCGCCATCGCGAAGCCAAGATTCGGGGGACAGAAGTCTCTGTTCCGGCACGCCGCCGGGACGGGGAAGTGCCCCCGGAAGGCATCTCCATCGACACCACCGCCATCTTCATCGACGCTGCTGACTCCCATGATGAGGAGGGAGTAGTTCTCCCCCGAGACTAAGGGTTGTACCGTAGCTATGTGGTTCATCTCTCTCTCTCTCATGTGATCTTTATGTGATCATGAGCTTTGTGATCTAGTTGAATATCATCTATGTGCTACTCTAGTGATGTTATTAAAGTAGTCTATTCCTCCTTCATGATGTAATGTTGACAGTGTGTGCATCATGTAGTACTTGGTATAAGCTATGATTGTGATCTCTTGTAGATTATGAAGTTAACTATTACTATGATAGTATTGATGCAATCTATTCCCCCTTTCATAGCTATTGTTGACAGTGTGTATGCTATGTTAGTACTCGGTCTAAATTGCAATGGTCTATTATGCACTCTAAGGTTACTTAAATATGAACACCGAATGTTGTGGAGCTTGTTAACTCCGGCTTGAGGGAGCTCTTGTAGCCCTACACAATGAATGGTGTTTGTCATCCAACAAGAGAGTGTAGAGAAATTAGTATTTGTTTATTCAGTTATGTGATCAATGTTGAGAGTGTCCACTAGTGAAAGTATGATCCCTAGGCCTTGTTTCCAAATATCGAATCTCCGTTTATTTACTGTTCTGTTACATGTTTACTTGCTGCCATATTTTATTCAGATTGTTATTACCACTCATATACATCCATATTACTTTTATTTCACTATCTCTTCGCCGAACTAGTGCACTTATACATCTGACAAGTGTATTAGGTGTGTTGGGGACACAAGAGACTTCTTGTATCGTAATTGCAGGGTTGCTTGAGAGGGATGTCTTTGACCTCTACCTCCCTGAGTTCGATAAACCTTGGGTGATTCACTTAAGGGAAACTTGCTGCTGTTCTACAAACCTCTCGCTCTTGGAGGCCCAACACTGTCTACAGGAATAGAAGCGTGCGTAGACATCAAGCTATTTTCTGGCGCCGTTGCCGGGGAACGAAGAAAAGCTACACCACAGAGATTTCTACCTCCCACGTCAACCACGCGCCAGTTGTGGACAGCAACGTCAAGAACGCCTTCCTCCATGGTGAGCTCATTGAGACCGTCTACTACACTCAGCCCTCGGTTTTTGTGTATTCTACACATACCACTCATGTATGTCGTCTCCGCAAATCCCTCTATGGCCTCAAACAAGCTCCCAGAACTTGGTTTCTTCGTTTTACCACCTTTCTCCACACACTCGGGTTTTGTCTCCTCAAAAAGTGATTCTTCCCTCTTCATACATCGCACAAACACCACCGCCGCCTACCTCCTTTTGTATGTTGATGACATCATCCTTACCGCCAACTCCACCTCCACATTCCACCACATAATCGACTCCCTGCACCGCGAGTTCTCCATGAGTTATCTCGGTGATGTCCATCACTTCTTGGGGGTCAGTGTGCAACGCACTAGGCATGGCCTCTTCCTGTCGCAGAAGTAGTACGCCCTCGAGATTCTAGAGCGCGCCAACATGGTCAACTGTAAGCCCATCTCCACACCTATCGACACCAAATGCAAACTCTCGGGAAGTGATGGCAAGCCCTTCGCCGACACTTCCCTCTATCGCAGCTTGGCTGGTGCGCTGCAATACTTGACCCTCACGCGGCCCGATCTCTCCCATGCCGTCCAACAGATGTGTCTCTTCATGCATGCTCCTCGGGAATCCCACTTTCAGCTAGTCAAACGTATCCTTCGCTACGTCCAGGCTACTTCTCACCTTGGGCTGCAGCTGCATGCCAACTCCTCCTCGGATTTGGTCACTTATTCTGACGCCGATTGCAGGGTGCCCCGACACACGACGCTCGATGTCCGGCTTCTGTGTGTTCCTTGGCTCCAACCTCGTGGTGTGGTCGTCCAAACGGTGACCCACCGTCTCCAGGTTCAGCGACGAGGCCGAATACCGCGCTTTCACCAACTGTGTTGACGAGATAGTGTGGCTCTGCCAGCTCCTCACCGAGCTCCATCATCCCCCGTCTCTGCCACGGTGGTCTACTGCGACAACGTGAGTGCTACGTATCTCTCCACCAACCCCGTGCAACACTAGCGGACGAAGCACATCGAGATCGACCTACATTTTATTCGAGATCGGGTGGTGCTCGGCGAGGCTCGTATTATTCGCATGCCCACCAGTCTCCGACGTCTTCACCAAAGGGCTCCCTACTGCTGTCTTCAAGGATTTTCGGTCCAGCCTCAACGTTCTCCCTAGCCCGGTTTCGACTGCGGGGGGTGTTGAATATATGTTTTGTCACACAATGATTTTCCATTGTAACCTCTCCCTACTTTGTTGGATAGGACCGATTCCTATGGCGCATACGCCCCTGCGTGGGCATGTGTCTTCGCCCCACCTCTTCCTCCTGTATAACTAAACCCTCTCTGTGTGGAATACAAATATCAATTATCCTGTAATTGTCTTCTACAATGACATCAACGTGCTACAGGGTTCTCTGGTGTTTTCGAAACATGTGGAAGGTCATGCTCCACCATGCAACTATGAGAACAATAGCATTTCATATACCAAACGCTACTATCTAGTCGATGGTATCTATCCAACATACGCGACATTTGTCAATACAATCTCCGCGCCAATGGGTCAGAAGAATTTCCACTTTATTGAGCGCCAGGAGAGTTGCCGAAAGAACGTCGAGCGGGCATTTGGTGTGATTCAAGCGCAATTTGCTATTGTTCGGTATCCTGCTCTTTCCCGGTCTGAAGACCAATTGTGGGAGGTGATGCAAACTTGTGTGATCTTGCACAACACATGATCATCAAGAATGACCGTAAGACTCGAGTCAGGTATGTTGGTCCCCACGAGTGTCAGGGACCTCTTACGGAGGTTGATCACCCGGTGCCTGCAGAGTTTGCTGATTTGTTCGCCATGCATACTGAAATCCTTGACAACAATGTTTACGCTCAGCTGCAATATGATCTCATAGAGCATCTATGGAGGCTCAAAGGAGAGGCATCAACTGTGCATGCGCCTTGATCTAAATGAATATATGCTTGTGGTAACTAGCTATGTTAGTATAACGCCAATTTTTAAGGTAAAATGAGTGTACAAGCTAACTAATGCAGTCACTAGCCTAACTGTTTTAGTTCAACATTCTAAATTATTAAAATGCAATGTTATCAGGGAGCTGCATCAGTGTGGAAAGGGATTCTCACAATAATACGATATTGCCCATGTGCTCCCTATGACAGTACTGAATTGGGCGAAATCATAATTGCATGGTTCTCGCCCCACATATGTTCCTATTTAAGCTAGCGCAAGAAGGGAGATAGAGGGAGATCTTACTTCACAAAAAAAATATCATCATGCTTACATATCTAAGGTTGAGAAATGGGTAGAAGCTAGTTATTTCTAGGATCACATCGGCATACGTGATGCGTATAAACGTTTTGGACTTGCTTGGAATTGTTGTGGTAGTGTTGTTGAAACCCGAATACATGGTAGGAGTTAGAAGCATCAGGATTTGTGAGTGTGCTAACATAAGTTGTATATGCACCACGTAGCATTCTCATCCTGATCAAACAGAGATAAACGTTGCTTGGCTGGTACCTGCACGTAGAATTCTCATCCTGATCAAACAAAGAGAAACTTTCCTAGGCTGCTTCCTTAGGGTACCGAGTAGAGTACCAGTTGACCCCCCGAGTACTTTGATGTTAGGGTCAGCTTGGGATGGCTGCTTTTTTTTTTCTTTTGCGTTTGATGGCTCCCAATAGCCGCAAAATTGATTGTATGTATTTACGTATTTGCGATCATACGCGTCTGTATTTTGTATTTTGTGTCGTAAGAAAACCAGGCTTTACCTTCAAGCAAAGCTAAGAGCATCTTCAGCCGCGTCCCCCCAAAGCGTCCCCCAAACCGCGTCGGATTGAGCATTTGGGAGACGTGTTTTGTTCGTGCCGCCTTTGGGGGACGTCGCTCCCCAGCCGCGTCCCCCAAACGCCGTCCCCAAATATTTAAATTACTTTTTTTAACACAGAACCATTTATCAAATATAGTATATGAATAAAAATGTTTGTGAGGATTGTTTTCAAATTAAATTACAACAAACAATAAAACAAGTAAACAAATATAATAAATAGGGGTAGATGCTACATCAAGGTGCCACCGTATTTCTTTTGATCCTCCACAAATGCTCAACGAGATCAGCTTGAAGTTGCTCATGCACATTGCTGTCTCGGATCTCTGCGTGCATGGCGAGAAAATCAGCAAAATCTGCAGGCAACTCATGATCAACCTCCGCAAGAGGGCCTTGACACTCATAGGGACCAACATGTGACCTAGCATGATTCTTGCGGTCATCCTCGATGATCATGTTGTGCATGATCACACAAGCCTGCATCACCTCCCACATTTGGTCGTGAGACCAGCTTAGAGCAGGGTACCGGACAATGGCAAATTGTGCTTGAAGCACACCAAATGCCCGCTCGACATCCTTCCTGCAAGCCTCCTGTCGCGTAGCAAATTGTCGGCATGTGTTGCGTCGTCGGCGAAGTAGTCGTTGTGCAGCATGACATGCCCCTCCATCCTCTGTCGGGGCTTCGACTTCTTTCTTCCCGGCCTTGATCCTCCGCGGCGCGGCCTCTTCCTCTTCTCCGCCTCAGCGTCGAGCAATTCCTGGAGGGACGCGATGATCAGTAAATGCTCCCGCAGGTCGTCGTCGAAGGCTTGCTCGTCCTCCAGCAGCAGGGCAACCATCTCATCGTCGCTGTCCATGGCTGAAGCAAAATCAATGGTTAAATTTGCGCCGAGGCAGACACGCAACAAACAGCGGCCAATCGCGCCTACCTGGCAAGTCGTCGAGCACCTTCTGTGCGCGGAGGTGGGGCGGATTTGACGGTGCGTTCTGGGACGCGCTGGCGACGCGGCGGCGGCGGCACGACCGGCGGGAGCCCCAGCCGCGACAACGGTTTCGACTCTCAGCAGAGATCAGACGCCCAACCGGCCGGGAAATCCAGCGGCGGCGGTGGGGTGGGAGGCGCGGGAACGAAGGAGCGACGAGAAAAGAGGCGCGAACCAACGGTTTATGCAAATAGTCGCCGACATGTGGGAGCCCGCCTCGCTTTTCGTTGTGTCCGGCATCCCCGGTGCGTCCCCTGTGGGACGGGGACGGGCTCGGGGCGCCGGACACCGTATCGGACCGCGCCGGACAAAAATGGGCTTTGAGGAACGCGACTGGAACGCATTTTTTATCCGGCGCGCCCCAAAATCCTTTGGGGAACGTTTTGGGGGACGCGGCTGGAGATGCTCTAACTAACTGAAATAGTACGACCGTAGCGGCTAAGCTATCCCCAAAACAAACACCAACAATCGTGCTACAGGCCACGTTGTGGAGCAGATACGATGACCCTCCTTTTCCACGTGCTCATCCAGGAGCTCCGTCGCGGCTCATGGACAAGGTCAGCAGTCAACGGGCAGCCGCACTGCCGCACAGAGTTAGAGTATCATATGGCCGCCCCATCGCGCGTCTTCCACCGACGCGGGAACACCTCCGCGACGCGTTGCCGACCGCCAACTCCCGCGAACCAGCCTGGATCCGACCAGACCCCGCCTGCTTTCGATTTCCGCCGCCCACTCGATCCCGTCCCGGTCGCATCACGGCTTGCCTAAACCAGCGGCCACGCCAGCCAGCGCGACGACGCATTGCCGTGTCCGGTAAGGACTCCGCTGGCGCCAGGCCGGCTACCGCCTCTGCCCACGGCTATAAAAGCCGCCCAGGTGCGCGCCTCCCCTCCACCCCGCGCTCTGGTCCGGTCCTCTCTCTCCGTCTCGACGATGGCCCGCGTCTCCTTCGCCCTTTCTTGTCCCCTCCCTCGATTAGTTTTCGATCGAAGCGCCTTGTCTCCAATTTGATGTTTGCTCCTCGTCGCCTCTGCCTTCCGGCTCCCGCAGATTCCTAGGCCTGTCTCGTCCGCCACCCCGAGGCTCCTCCAAGGATCGGAATCGATTGGATCATCATGGAGAAGAATTGGATTCGATCGGCGTATCTTGATCAATCCGAGTTAATCTGGTTTGTGACCTCTGCCTTCCTAGAGTGATTCCTACATATCCTAGTTTCAATTCGGATCGCTCGTGTTCCCTCGTCGGTTGCAGGACTTTTTGGATGTAGTTTTTGAATTGGACCTTCCGAGTAGCGACGCGCGCAAGGGAGATTGAGGCAGGTCAGTTTCTCGTCCTCGGTAGGATTGGTTCATTGGTTCCGTCACCCTGCCCCTTTGGATGGATTTCAGATTCCCTTCCAATCAATCAATTTTGAACTCATGTTCCCGAGCTCCCTGCCTATGGACCGTGAATCCCCGTCCTCCATTGACCCGAGGTGGATATTCGACGCCCTGGTCGATTTCGTATTGTATCAGCTGACCTCGGTTGTGGGATTTGTTCGTCTGCCCCTTCTTTAGATGCAGCAGCAGGATGGTGGTGATCGTTCTGGAGATGTGAATCGGGGCGTCGAGGTTTGTTCTGCTATATGGTGATTTCGATTGGTTTATTGTTCAACTATTTTGGTATGGTCAGATCCCTCGAGGTGGTGTTAGATTGATGAAGCTAGATGGGATTGTTCATCGTAGGATTGGAGCCATGATTGCGATTTGTGTTTGGATATTATTCTTCCCTTCTTGAATTAAATTCCCCCTTCGCATTAGTATACGTCAGTTCTGACTTTGGGACTGTTGCTGGTTCTCCAGAGGTTGGAATTATATACGGATCGGACTGGTGGTCATAGGATTGGGGATCTTCAATTCTGCGTTTGGATAATCAACCCCTCTCAAAACTCAACTTCCTCTCTAGTTTGAAATATATGTCAATTCTAACTTGGGACTCTTCTGGCTCTCCAGAAATCGTAATTTGGATTGTGGACATGTGATAAGAGTGGGGAACCTCCGTTCTGCCTTCGGATAATCAGCCCCTTCTCAGACTCAATTTACTCCTGTGTAGTTTGATTTTCTTTCCCTACAATTTTGATTTGGGGTTTTTGTTGGCCTCCAGAAATTGGAATCATACGTCTTAGTGGAAGCCCGGGGGTGTCTATTTTGGTTCAGCATGCTGCGGCGGTTCCTTATTGGACATTTCTTTTCAGACTTAATTCTTCTTTGATAATACATCAGATCTCCCTTCAGAGTAACATTAAGCTCTTGCAGATATGGCCATGGAAGATAATTTGCTATTTCGAAGTGCTGCCCGATCCTGCCTATGCATGCACTAATAGCCCTCAGAGTTTGATGCATACTTCCATTAATTTTCTTATAAGCTCTAGCCCCCAAAACTGAAAATTCATAGGAAGGTCTCTTGCTTGCTCGCTGCAGGTTCTAGTTGCCGAATTCAAGTCAGACCTAATGCTGAGTACAACCTGTTCGGAGATATTTTAAAATCTACTCACCTTCTCAATTCATCATAAATTTCCTAGCGATAATCATCTTACAGAACAATATTTGAACATTCAGATTGGTATGCACCCTGAGGATGATCTGGAGCTTCAAACTAGCGCCATCCTACAACTAAGAAAACACCATTCTCTCTTTCAATTTCTACCGCTTTTATTTGGAGTCCATCTGTTTGTTTATTTTGGTTAGTTACCTCTGTTCATAGCTTTGATTAAGGTTTATCGTTTCTGCCCAATATGCTGCAGATCCTTTTTACCCTGGACTTAGCTTGGCAATGGCCTGAAATCTGTTAAATCGTTTGGTTTGCTATCTATCTCTTTGTAGTTTGATCATGTTTTCCGTATTAGTCTACTATATGCGTCGCTATGCATCTTGGCTGCAGGATATAAGTGGGGAGTTGGACCAACCTGGGTTTTTGTAAGTGGAGTAAGGTTAGTGTTCCGTGGGAGGTCTTTTCGGTTCATTTGTGTTCGCCTCGAGGATGCATTGGTTGCAGGAGTGTGGATCTTATCTGGAACTAGAGATTAGTCATCACATGGTGAAGAATCTGAGGAGGTCAGTTTCCCGTGCTCCGTCAGATCAGTTTGTTGGTTGTGTGTTACCTGCTTTCGGTGGTTACAGATGAATATACATTAGCTGTGTTACCTGCTCAAGGAGATTAGTCTGTGGCGTTCCCTTCTGATGGCTGGTCATGTCCCTTGATCTGAGTTTGATTTGAGGCCCTGTGTTGATTATATTATGTTGTAACAGCTGATCTCGCTTCTGGTATTTGTTTGTGCTCCTTGAGATGCGCAGGAAGGAGCAAATGGTTGTTGATAGATAAATTGGAGGATGGAGGTTTGCTTTACTGCTCAATGGCTAACTTGGTTTGTTATGGTTCAATGGTTATTTTGGTTTGGTCAGATACTCTGAGCTGAAGTTTTGTGGTAGAAGCTGGGTTGGATCTGTGATCATTCGTATCAGGAAACTTTTCACTGAGTTTGGATAATCAACTCTCCTCAATTTAATCATTTTGTCTGCACAATTCAATTTAGTGCACACTAAGTCTGATTTGTATCATTGGTTCTTCTCCAGAATTGGAAAATTATGTGCGGCTGGGCGGGATTTCTGGTTTTCCTTTTTGTGACCTCACATCTTTTGAACTCCTCAACTATTTTACTGTTGAGACAGAAGTTTTCTCTGCCTTCGTTGGTAATTCTATGTTTTTGCAGACATCCATTTAAACGGATTGTAACCGGTGGACCTGATTTCTCCCAGTCTAATCTGAATGAGGCTTACCCCTACCCCTCAGGCGTTTGGATAATCAACCCCACTCCATTAATTTAAACTAACTATTTAGTACAGTTAATCTCAGAGAAGTCTGATTTCGTTTTGTTGGTGGTTCCCAGAATTCAGAATTATACTCAGCAGGGCTGCGGGAATCCACCTTGCGGACTTACCTTCTTGATGATCTATGTTTCGATAATCAACCTCCCTAGATTTAAAAAAATCATCTATTTAAAATTTAGTCTCCTTCTGATTTTGAGTTATTGGTGATTTCCAGAAATTGCTATTGGCGGGCGGTTTTCCCTGGCATGATGCTTCCTTGTTATGACTAAACTTTGCCGTCTTTCCTTCTTTTACAGCTGAACTTTCCCGATACTAGTTTTCTCTGCCTTATATATCCTCAGCTCTTGCAGATGCTGACTCAAAAGTGATAATTTGCAATTGGGACCGAGTGTTGCCTAGCTGAACCTTACCAACCTAGACAGGCTACCCTTTACCCACTCATCATCATCATCACTTGATGCATGCTTTAGTTTGTTAAATGTAAAGTTTATAGAAATTCCTCTTCCTCGATGCAGGTTCTATATTCTTGGTTGATGAGTACAAATCAACATTTAATGAGTTTTAATCTGTTCACAGAGCTTCATAATCTACTATCTTTTCAATTCATCATAACATAGATAACCTATCTTACATGGTGTAATATTCTAAATTCAGATTGATCTGGAAAGGTGCATGAATCTAAGGATAATCTGGAACTTAAAAGGAGTGGCACATCCTACAACCGACTAAGATTTATTGATCTCTTACACTCCTCATTTGAAGCCTATAACTTACTTACTTCTTCTGTCTTTATGTTATTTAGCTGCTTTTCCATCCATGTCTTTGATTTAGGTTTTGCTTCTACCCTTCCTATGGTTGCAGATTTGTTTTCCCTGAGGCTGTGCTGGTAGTGACTGAAATTCTGTTAAATCGTTTGGTTTGCAATCTATCGTCCATCTTTATGTTCGATTCGGTTTCTGCTCCATGTGCCTTTGGTCGTCTGCATGTGTTGACTACAGGATATAGTTAGGAATTGGATTAGCCCTAGGGAAGAAAATAAATCTACGGGGAGCCAGGTCAGTGTTTCGTGGATGGTCTGTTTGGTTCATTTTGTGTCCGCCTCCGCTAGTTGGCTGCAGGACTGGATCTGGTCGGGAACTTGAGCCCTCTACGGCAAAGGGTGGTTACTTTATTGGTTATGGCTCGGTGCTTATTTGATCTCGCCGAAACTTGTGAGCTGCTGGATTGGATTGCTGATAATGGGATGGAACCAGAGAAGTTACATATTGTGTTGGGACAATCAGTCATTCTGAATTTAATTTCTTTCTCAATTGAGTGTACACCAATTCCAATTCTGAAACGGGTTGTTGGTTCTCCAGATATTGGACTTGCACAACTTGGCGAAGGTGCCCTATTTTGCTTCATCATGTTATTGGTGGTTCCTTTTTTTTTTACTTGAACAAACTTTAGCAACTTGCCTTTGAAAATTAACGTCCTAGTTATGACTTCTATCCCTTCATCCGCAATTATGTGCTCTCGCAGATATTAAAATGGAGGATTTCATTCTGGAGCCAAAGGGTTGTTGTCTATCTCCCAGCTGAGCAAGCTTATCCTATTCCCTCAATATTTGATGCATGAACAAAAAATGTACAGTAATGTCTTAGGTCTAACCTGATGTTGTGTTATATCTTTTTGGAGATCTTAACCCACTACCTTCTCAATTCACAACATATTTTTAAACGTAAAAGATTATCAAAGTGTCTCACCGAGAGGCAATATTTGGACATTCAGATCGAATTGTGGAGGTACAATGATTCTGAGGATGCTTTGGAGTTTCAATTAGATGGCACATCCTACAAGAGAAAAACTAAGTCCTCTCTATCTACACTATACCTTTGAAGTTATTTTCTTGACTATGGATTGTTCTTCTGTTTGATTTCACCCCAAAGCGCATTTGCACGGTAAATGATAGCAGGGTACTTGCAGATGTTGATCTGATATGCGTTATGGAAGAACAGTAGGCCCAACAGTTGTTTCACACTTTATGGCATTTATTCCAGTTGAGAGTTCATATATCTGACTTTTGAAGTATATGGTTATATATTTGGGCTTCTCATTGATTTGCGGTGTTGGAGATTCTTAGTGCAAAGAGAGTTGGAAGATCTAGCAAAACGTTGGCTAACTGGGGGGTCTTTTTGTGAAGCTTCAAGCCATCAACTATGTCTGCTTTCCCAACTGTTCTGAGTTCTAATCAAAAAATCTTGAAGCATATTATTACTTGATTTCGTCCTCTGCGGCAGCTTACACTTTCAACTTGCATTCAGTGGCCCCATCTCTTTGCTACAACTTGAAGTCTTTAGTTGCGTGCACATCTGGATCTTCTGATTAGTAACCCTGAAGTTTATATTGGTCTCTGTTGTGTTCCAACTTTGTTTGGATGGAATCTGTTCTCATCTGTTTCTTGTGTGGCTGGACATAGGAGATGAGAGAATTCACTTAGAAGTCTTTACTTTGTTACCATGTTTGTTTCTAGAAGTTGGGTTTCATGCCAATATCTTCAGTTTTATCAATGCACTCAGCTGTGTTTTATTTCTCTAGCAGATAGGAAGCCAGATTGCATGTACATGAGCTCTGAAGGCAGTAAAAGATCCCTACAGTTATATACGTGAATTATTTTGAGATCATGTCTGGATTTGCTGGTTTATTGTTATTCATGATCACTGGTTTGTCCACTTGCCTATTTTTCTGGTCAATTTAATAGGCCAACTCACATCTAATCAGTTTGTGGTATGCGTGGATACTGAATTTCGACAAACATATCCCACCTAATCTGCTGTCTGTCTTCACTTGTATATTAAAAAACATATCGATTAATTCAAAGACCCCTCCTGAGTCCTAACTTGAGTGGGTTATGTTGTTATACAGAGAGGTTAGGAATTGCTCCTATATACCAAAACAAGGCAGATAAGAAGGTTCTGAATTGGATGCTTGAACAGACTAGTTTGCCTCCACTTCCTCCTCTTCTCAATTAGTGTCTTCTTTGTTGAATATGATTTTCGGTTTGTTTGTTATTGGATTGTATTTTAAGATCATTAGTGCTTCTTCAGTGGGATCTGGACTGCATCTCTCGGTTTGCTGGGGAATTTCCCACTTCCAGTTTGATTGATGAATGCTTAATTAGCAACACAACTTGGTTTATCTCATGATTGCTGCTGATTTCATACTGTCTCTACAGTTATCTTCTGCCAGAATTCAGAAATTTCTTTATGCCATTCTGTTTCGTACTTGGTATCCACCAGCTTTGGAAATTAAAACATAACCTTTTGATGGCTAATATTAAATAACTATTGGTATATTCTTTATTTTCGAAACCAAATATTAGAATCCAAGTAACCAACTTACTGTCTGCATGGATCTAGCTATTTCAGGTTCGAAATTCTATAGCTCGGTTTGTTTACTTTGGGTATCTAAATCTTACATGTATTGGTAAATTGTTTGTACACCCATGTCTAATTTGTGAGTAATGATCTTGTCTGCAAAGTTGCATTGTGTAGTGCCTTCGATCGATCATGTGGCTTGTGTGCTTTGCTGAGTGTTTGGTTGCAGTGTTTTTGCTAATCTGTGTTTTGTAGTTTTGTAGTTTTGTAGTTTAACACTGCCTTTGCCGGTCCCAAGCCCGGATGAGAAAATGTGGAGGGAACTGCAGTTAGCTCGTTTGTATGGGAATTCTCGTGGTGTCTCCTGATATTTTGAATTGAATACCAGTGAATAAAATAAATAAGTTAACATATTCTGAAGTTGGGAGTGCAGCTGTTCAGGTTACTGTCTTGGTCACAAAGTGAATCTTCACATAATGTTGTAGCATATGGTTCGAACTTTGAAATTCATCATTACCTAGAGCAGGCCTCATGTAAGGATCAAGAACTACAATTCTCTAGAAATATGCTGCAGCTTTGTCCATTTTGCATTTTTGCTGGACTGTAGTGACATTAGGGAATGGAAATTTTGACTTGAAGTGCAACAGGTGCAGCCAACTACGGAAAAGTGTACAAGTTTGCTGATGGCTGCCAGTAAAAGTTTCGCTGTGCATGAATTGCTTGTTCCTATGTCTGATTCTGGTAGTGTTGGAATAGTACTCAACTCTGTATTTTGTACTTGAGCTGAATGAAATTGGCACCCCTGGCAGCTGTCTTTGTTAAACAAAAAAAATTGCCTGTGATGATAACTCGGAGTTTGCACTTTTCTGCCTTGCATGGTGGCAAGAAAACTCCACGAGAAAGCCTGATCCAGCCACTGAGCCGTCAGGCTTCCAGGAAGGATGGATATATGGCGCCGGCGAGGCTTCTGGCTCTGACAGAACTTTTGCCTCCATGCCCAACTGGGCCAAATCGGATAAAACAGCCCCACAACTGCTAAATACAAATGCCGTAGAGACTACTGTATATAAACATATTCGTGGTTCCAGGATGCATCTTAAGACATTTTTTGGTGAATGAACTGCCTCCTCTCCTGGAACTAGCAACAGCAATATCAGGTATTTGCCTCTGAACTTAAAGAACACATGTTATCTGCTTAAAACTACTGGCCACACTTGCGAAGCCTATTTGCCACAAAACAATCAGTCACACTTTTGTGTGCGTATGTGAGAGACAATATACTTCTTAGCCAAATTGCCCAAAAGAAGCTGCAACAAAGTAAAATTAATGTGTACATGTGTGAAAACTCACTTTAAGCCTTAAGGCCTACACAAATTATCGCAGTTACAAACTAAAGATGTCCAGTGCAAGTATGCACCCTACAATGATGTATTTCTGATACTTAGTAATCCAGACTAATACATTGCTGCTTTCTAGGATAGGTGTCAGAATTCTCAAGCTGGAACAAGGGCGTCCGCTCTTCATCTTCAACTCCCGCGTCCACGGCTGAGGGTGACTTCGCGGAGTGGTGGTCGCTTGTGGTGCGGACTACCCCTCGCCAGCTGCGCAAGGGCACTTCGTCGGTTATCATGCTCACGGCATGGTGGATTTGGAAGCATCGGAACGCGGCGGTCTTCGACAATGCGCGGCCTTCGGTGACATCCTTGTTCAACGACATCGCTGCTGACCGCGGCTTTGGGCGGACGCGGGAGCCCGGGGTGTGCGCCAGTTACTCCCCTAGTCTAGGGTTTTTCCTTTTTCTTGGGTCGAGTTGTACGGCGTGGTGTGTCCGTCCTCGGACTTGTACATAAACTCTTCTTTATCTATCAATGCATCGAAACGCAAGTCTTTTGCGTTTTCGCGAAAAAAAAGAAGCAAAAGAAATCAAATGAGATTATTTTGACCTTTGCTGGACCTCTGGTAAACGGAAGAATTAGTGTACCCTATGTGAGAAGGCACACCTTCTAAAAAATAAATATATTTCTGGCCAGAGACCATAGCTCATCAAATTGAATATCCTTATTTTCATGAAAAAATTGGGTCTATCAGTCACATTTAGGATATGCCTCTACTATAAATCACTTAAATTCACTTAATCATATTTTTTCTTACTTTTTTTTGTATTCAAAGGCGAAGAAGTATGGAAGTACGAGAATTCTCTAACTATCAAGAACTCAATCTTTTTATTGGAGTATTTTTGTTAGTTACTATAGTTCTTTTTTTTCTGAAGGAGAAATATATTGCTAATCTAATTCTAATATAGTAATTAAATTAATTAAACTTTTTGAAGGTTGATAGTTTATTTATTGGGGAAGAGTGGATCCTTCTCTTCTCACTTCAAAATTGATGATCTCGAGCCGTCTGGTGTTAATATTAATAATAAATAAGTCTTAAGCAAACCCGTTTACTCGTCTTTTTCAAACTATGTTTCATTCATATGATATAATATGGACTTAAATAAATAGGAATTAGAAAAGTCTAAAAATGAAACCCTTTATTTTGAAAAACAAAGGGCAATGAATCAGGTCCGACAACGGGTTTTCCAACAAGCCGTACAAGGAGCTCTAGGAACTATGAATAGTTGTTTGAATACCAAGTTACATTTCCGTATAGAGAACCAATTCCAATAGAACTTATGAAACGTTCCCGTTCGCGTGCATCCAGCAGGAATTGAACTCACAAATTTATCAGTTGGGCGCTTCAACCATTCAGCCATGGATGCTTAACAAGGATCATCGTACATCGTAAATAACAAATTTTCATATAGAAAGGCATGCCATAGAAAAATAAAATAAAAAATATTAGGAGATGACTATGAACGACAAAACCACAATAGGGTCGAATTGAGCAGAATCACTGAACCATTTTATTCGAGCAAATCGGTACCCAAAGTGGAAGAAAGAAAAGGAAGGCTGGTCAACTCATAGTTTCGTTGAATCGGGTCTACATCCAGAACGTTATACCATGGTAGGCTAAACCTGAGACTACAAACTTTGAAACAGCTACCAAAATGTTGCTCACTGAAGAGAATGGTGATTGCGAAAGCTATCCTCTATGTTCTCATTCTTGGCAAAGAAATCATGACGAGTTTCACAGTTTTACCAGGGGTTCTTTCGGCACTAAAAACTGCCATACTGAGCAGTCGACAAAAGAAAACAAAAGGCACTATCCTGCAAGTCTAAGTTGACATTTTTCTCAACTTCCAAAATTTCAGTTGACCATCGACATCTCAGTGTTGCAAATTGTGTCTTGTGCATCTTCACCAGCATAAGCACCTCTGGTCGTTTCAGGCATTCTTTTGTACCTGTGCCATCAAAACAGCACCATGTTTCAGTGATAATGCCATGGAAACTCTACCTACCAGTTCAGAGAAAGTGTTTTGACTCTATCTGTAAGTATATTATATGTTTATTAGATTTATTTATTATTCAAAGCATTATTCTAGTAACCCTAAGTATGATGCTTAGTTCCGTAATCCTCTAGCACTAAGTCAACAGCAGTGGCATGCTCCACGTCAAGTTTCAAATGAGTCCATGTTTACCTTTTAACTCGAACTTCATGGGTAGGAATAATTTAATTAATACATTAATGGGGAACAGGAATTATTTTGACTGGGAGTGAAGACTTGGAAGATCATACAGTGGGGCGGACATCGGAGGCGGAGGAGGTGGTGGTGGGGCTGATGGAACATGAGGATCGGAAGGCGTCGATGTGGGCCTGGCATTTGATACGATCACCCTTGTTCTCCTGCAGGCACTTGCGTAGTGCCTCCACGTCACACGCTGCCGCCATCTTCTTCTCATCTCTCCCTTTGACGCTGCCACCGCTTATTCCGTCCATCGCCGCCGCGGCCGCCGCTTCGCAACCTCGAAGCACAGATCAAAAGGACCAGTCTGTACCCTCCTGTGATAATCAAAAGGTAGAAACAATTATCTAAATGTTAAATGTACTTTTGGCATATTTAAGGAAGCTCTCATAGACAGAATTTGACTAATAAATACACAAAATAGACTATCGTTGTAGTATATGCCATTTTATCTGCTAGCCCACCAATTTCTACCTTCTACATCGAAACCTAATTTACTCCAACTTCTAATGCTCCATTATGCATTAAAGCAGTGAGGACTAAATATAAATAAGTTTTTACCTACTCATGCAGGAAGATGTTAAAGATTAGACAAACCGGACAATAGATTTCAAGGGAGTAAACAGAAGACGGGTAGTCAGGCTTTCTAGAAAGTATGAGTAGCTTAATGAGCTTTTGGTATGATGAATACTAATGTTAATAAAAAAAATTAATTGTACACATATATCCAGTTGAGATGATTGTTTATAAGAAACTCTTGCTACTGTGGTTATGAACCATCTTCCGAAACATTACCATCAATCAAAAATGTTAGAATAATTTATTTGCCATTGTTCTTGGTAATTGCTGGCTACAAATTTGAAGGAAATACTTACTCACATTTAGCTTGCCAAACAACAACAAGCCTCCGAGAATATGCTAATTCATTTTTTTCCATCCCTAACCACCACTACTCCATCACTATAGCTAATTCACAATAACCTAGCGCAGAAGTGATCTTCATTGGATACGAAAATGTTGTCATCTGAGAGATATTTACTATCTAGACAACTAAAACCAATATGTCAAACCTTAGTCAAAAAAAGCTAACGATAGAATTTCCGGAGAAGAAGGCACTTACAACAGTTGCACCCCGCAACGCCGCGCGCAGGTACCCCACGGACAAGGAAGGACGGAAACTCCGCCTTAGATGCGCGCGCACCTGCCTCCTCCTGGTCTCCGGCCGCCGCGGATGCTCGAGCTCCGCCTACTCACCCGCGCCCACCGAATCTGACCTCGAACGAGTCCTCGGTGGCGCGGCGGCGACAGATACAGGATAATAAACTCGACTGAGGCGCCGGAACCAAAATTTTGCGGCGGAGGAGGATTCCGGCCGGCGATCTTGGGCGGGGGAGGCAGTGCTCTCGATTTGGGAATTTTCTTTCTCGGTGCTGTTTCTCGACGATGACTACGAGATGCGTTTTGTTGCGCTCTATGGGCTGGGCTGGGCTGCATTGGGTCATTGGGCTTTACACGAGTTGTGCGACCCGCTACTTCTGCCGGCCGTGCACAATGTGAAAATAGCTTGCCACGCTAGGGGCATTTTATGTTCCTACACAAAGTTTTGCAAAAAGTCATTTTCATAGTGAAAAACTATTTTGGAGCACATAAAATTTTATTATTTTACACAATCCAACAAAATTTCTTTAAGACTTTTTTATAACCAATAATTGATGTAAAAAATAGTCCATAAAAATGTGAATTCCTTTATTCTTCTCGTTTTTAAGTAAATGAATTATATTCATTACTAGTTATTTTATTTCGAAATGAAATTTCCAAATTTATTCATAATTCAAATTTAATGATGATGCCATGATGATTTATTCAAAAAAATTGTTTATTTAATTGTTCCTAGAAATTAAAATTAGGTCATGTCAAATATTATTATCTTGTTTATTTGATTGTTCCCAGAAATTAAAAATTATATCATGTCAAATTTTATCGCACTCAATGGACTAACTAAAACCCTAACTCATCGCTCTAAGGGAAATCTCAATCACTATTTCATATTTGATAAAGAACTTCTAAAAATCCAAAATTACACATGGATGTAATACCCCTACATATACTCTACCCCTTTTGTTGGTCTAAACTACGGCATCTTACATTTTGCTCCTTCTGGGGCAACACGGGAAGCGTGGCAGTCTCCCCTGGATTTGGCTCGAATAGGCTCGCTCGCCCATGCAGAGCAATGGCGATAGGGCTTGCTTCAAGACTTTATTATGTAACCTGAGTTTGCTTAAGGATGACATCCTTTGTAGTTCCATTAGCGTTTTCTAGTTTCTTATAGAGTTATTCAATATTTTTTTATTTAAATTCCTTTATGTCCTAGCCGGTTTATGGCTTTATTAGTTCAAAACCAAGCGCTCTCTAGCCCGTAAATAAAAATGTGTGCGTCAAATTTAAATAAAGGTTGTCTTACGTATAAAAATAGAGAGAATACTTGAAGCGCCAAAGGGTTTTCCGAGCTAAATAATTGACCATGTAGTTTCCAACAACGCAATAAAGTAACCACAAAGTGTGAAAATACCATTGTTGACATGGGTGAACGTGGACTTGAATTCCAAAGCATCTCAAAAATCATATTTCAAAGTTTTAGAATTTTGAAATAAATCAAGCATGTACATATTGTCATGATACTTGCTCGTGCAAAACTTCAGGAAACAATAAAATTGTATGTGACCAACATTAAAATAAGAAATATGTAACTTTGTATTTTTTTTGGCCAGTAAAAATCCAGGGCCATGGTATTATTCCTTGAATATTTTGTCTTTGCATAATTTACATACTTTTGTATTTCACTTTCAAACTTAACATGCATATAGTTTTTTTTTTTTGCGGGTAAACATACACATAGTTGTATACATTCGCTACACTTATGCCATATCATTTAACTTTACTTACTCCCTCCATTTTTTAATGAATAAGGCGTTCTCGGTTTTCGTGTTTTTTTTCCTTTGACAAAGAATTATTTTAAATATATAAAGATCACTGATATAAAATTAGTACCATTAGGAAGTATTTTCAGTACGAATCAACTATACTAATTACATATATAATCAAGTTTTTATTGCTTACTAGCAAAAGTGCCCGTGCGTTGCAACGGGTTAATTTTAGTTTATTTCTGATGCGGTTCTATATAGCAGTTTTCAGTTGCCGGTCTAAAAATCGCTCATCATAAGTAACCGTAGCCTTAATTTGCTTGTTCTCATTTGCTCTTCAGCAGAGAGCATGAGCGGCAATTTCTGTTCTTAGAATAGGTCTAACATAAGTGTTAAATTATCTCTCTGTATGTTCACTTGGAAAGGTCTCTAAAAAATTGCCGCTTTTGTTTGCACCTACATTCCAATAAGCTCTCTAAATCTCACTCCATATATATAATCAATTTTGTTTTGTTTTGTTGTAACTACCAAATTGATATAACACAATCGTCCACACACATAAAGTAATAATAATTCATATAAAAAATAAAATTTCAGCATACGAACTCATCATTAATTTAAATATAATTAAGTTTGAAACCAAAACACTTGTCTTAGATGGGAGGAAGTGTTAGTTTCAATATTAATTTATTATATTTCTATATTGAATAATAAAAGATCTGATCCCCTAGGAAGCATAATAAATCTTAAAATGAGTCGTCGTCCGATGGGCAATGCGACAATGAAGAAGTTCCACAGTGGTTCGGCTGTTCAATTCAGAGCAGACATCACAATGCAGAGTGTAGAAAATGGAGGCATCATACTTCCCTACGTCATGCTCCAACTTCCCATCCAGCGTGTTCTCTTCGACATTATATCAACTTTTGTACTCTGCCAAAACATTTGCAGCGACAGGTTGATAGTGCGACGACGGGAGAAATCATGCCTTCCGGAGAAACATGAGCAGTCGTGCGGGGAAGCGTGTCCATCGATGCTCATGGAAGCTCGTGGGGGCAGGGCGTAGAGGAGCTCGCAATGGAGCTTCGCAAAAATGGAGCTTCACACGGGGAGGCCGTAGTAGTACGATCTTTGCATGGAGGAAACCGGAGGCACACTTGCTAGAGGAGACATGGGCAACCGAGGATGGAACCATTCCCGGCAGCGGTGGGCAGGGGAGTTCGTTGGGCCGGACGTGCAAAGCATGTCGTGGTGGAGCTTAGCACGGGCACATGAGAGGCAAAAGGCGACAGAGGTGGGCGATGGGTAGCCGAAGCGGGAAATCGATGCATCACCGTGGACGTTGCCCAGACCATTTCAGTTAATTAATAACATCTTCAACCAGAAAATACAATTTGTGTCTCTACATATTTGAAGAACTGAAGGTGTAAAGCTACTTAACAACTTAAAAATGAAATAAAATTTAGTTTAACATTTTATATTAAAAAGGTTCCTCTAAACTCGATTTTATTTTTGTTAATTGCTTTTAAGAAAAAGGTTAAAAAGAAATACAACCGGCAAGCCACAGCCGAGCTCCCTCATTCCCCAAATCATCTCATTTCTCGTATCTATCTTGTTCTGCCGCAGACCCGCAGCAGCAAGGGCGCGACCTGACTCAAGGATGGATTCCATCAAGATCTCGATAGAAACCGGCCGCAGCACAAGCCACCTCCTGCGATTTCGGGTTCTCTCTCCTCACCCATTCTTCTCCTGAAAACCACGCTCGCGCCGGGATCTCCGGGCAGGATCCCCTTCTTTTCCCAAATTCGTCCTCGTACCACAAGCATGCAATTTCCTCCTTTAATCCGCTTCTTCAGTTTCCTTCTTTGATTCCCCCCTCCTTCCCTGTTCGTTTAATTCCCTGATGCTTTAATCCCGTCCCCCATAATAAGCGTTCAATTCCTTCGCTCCATATTTGGAGATGCTTGTTGTTTCAAGTCCGCTTGCCATAACTCAGAAAATTTCGGCATATAAACAGGTGGAATTCGGTATATGTAAGCGGGGTGGGACTATTGAAACAAAATGTCTATGCGTGAGCCAGCGCCACGATATTTTAACCAAAAGAAGCCCAGGAGTGGCCCTGTTCGGCCCTGCTTGAGTTCTTGACCAATGGCGGCTGGTGATAGTTGGATGAGATGAACATGGGCGTCGTCCTTGGCGAGGCCGGGATAATGCAGTGGCGGAGTCTGTTTTGCCCGTTCCCAGCATACCAGGAAGCAAAGGGTCGTGATGCAATTTATCAACGGTCGCTCGTCCTAGTTCTCCATGGCGTCGTGGAGGAGATGAGCCCGAGGTAGTCCTGGACGGCGGAGACGCTCGCGGAATCAAGCATTTTGCCTCGGGGGCCTCCTAAAGGCGCGCTTTAGCCTCGTGCTTGCGCCGGTCTCGGGCGTGGATGGCCTTGGATTGAGCGCGCCCGAGGGAGTCCTGGACGGCGGCCAACCACCATTATGGAGGCAGAGCTGCGGGGCTTGGCCGGGAGGGATAGAGGCAGAGAAACTTCCCCAGTTCTTTCCCCAAGGGCGCCACCAGCCGAGCACGCACACGCCCGCTTCCCCCATCGCCTCTGCTTTGTTCTGGTTCGGAACCGATGGGAGTCGTTAGGCCAGGGTGGAAGAAGATAACTTAACGAACCGGTACATGGCAGGTGCAGTATTAAGGGTTTTGGTGGGAGGGTAAAACCGTCCTAAAAAAAAGTTGAACGAAAAATCTGGCAGAAACCTTAGCTCCTTTATTATTAGGTATAGAATTTTTCTAGTCAACATTTATCTTGAAATACGTGTGGTATTATTCACCGAAACGGATGTAGTAGTTTTTTTCCGGTTTTACTGATACAGTGTACCGTGTCGTCACAAAGTGGGCCAAGTTTACGTGCAAGGCATAGAGGACACATAGTCAAAATAGGCAACAGTATTCAAATGGCCATAAAGTTTAATTAAAAGACACAATTCAGCCAAGTGGTGGCAGGTTGAAACAACAAGCGGAAAAAATCAACACAGTATGATGGCCAGCAGACAAAAACCTCCCAACAGCGGCAAGAACTAGGGATCCTCTCTTCTCTCCACCTCTATTTCCCACTCCAATCCAATCACGTCACCCTCCATCTCCTCCGCCCCTCTTTCCAAGATTCTCCACACCCTCCAATCGCGACGAAAAAGGGAAGGCAGAGACATCGCCGAAAAGGATCGGCGGCGAGAGAAGAGATCGAGAAAGGCGGCGAAAAAGTGAGGAGAAAGTTTCTCCCTGCAAGGGGCAGCTCGGTGCCGTGAGCTGAGAGGCCTATCCATCCCATCGATTTCGTATCACTCCCCAAGATGGGATTCTGATGCTCGATTCCTCCAGCTTTAACCTCCTGGGCATCTCGTTATATCCCTCGTGGGGTTTCCAGTTTTCACTTGAATTCTGTATCATGGAGGCTTCACTTCTGCCGTCTTCAATCTTTTAGTCCAATCTCAACTTCTTAAGTGGCTAGCTTAGCTGTGTTCGTCCGATTTCTTGGCGGCTCGCCATTTTTTGCCAGAAAATTGCTGTCCTCTGTCTGATATACCCTGTTCTTGATTCCATCTCTTTTCCTTGGCAACTTTCTTGAATTCTTGTGCAACTTGCCCATTGACTACACACAAAGAGATTGTTCTCGGCACAAATGGACGACGGAGTGGACCTCCCGAGCCAATTCTTCTTCTCCCACCAGGAGATGCCCGGCACCTTCGACGACCTCCTGAGCAGCAGCAGCAGCGCGGCAACCTGCAGCCACACGCACACCTGCAACCCTCCCGGCCCGTCGGCCGCCATGCACACGCACACCTGCCTGCACACGCACACCCAGGTCTTCGACGCCGGCAGCGACGACGACAACGACGCCGCCAGGGACGACCAGGCGAGGCCCCGGCGGCCGCTGGGGAACAGGGAGGCCGTGCGCAAGTACCGGGAGAAGAAGAAGGCGCACGCGGCCTTCCTGGAGGAGGAGGTCAAGAAGCTCCGCGCCGCCAACCAGCAGCTGCTGAGGAGGCTGCAGGGTCACGCCACGCTCGAGGCCGAGGTGGTCAGGCTAAGGAGCCTCCTCTTCGACGTCCGGGCAAAGATCGATGCCGAGGTCGGCGCGTTCCCGTTCCAGAAGCAGTGCTGTGTTGGCTCTGTGGTGTGCACTGATCCGACCCTCTGCTTCAATGGCAGTTCTGATGAGGTTGGTGGTGTCTGGGAGGAGAGCTCTGGGCTGGCAGCTGCGGATTGCAGGTTCGACGAAGATGGCGATGGCGGCGCGTCGAGGGAGATCAATGTTTCGGAAGCTGTGCGTTCCATGGATGTTGTTGAGCTCTGCTTCCCTGGCTGATTAACTGAATGTGCTATTGTAGGCTTGTCTTGCATTTGTTTCAGTAGTTCTTACACGAGAGTTATTTTTCTTTTTGGTGAAAATACACTCTTATGGAATGAAAGGGCAATATCAGGCTGGACAACTGATCTGATGGTCTGATACATATACTTGTATAATAGCAACAGAAGAAGGCTAATAATACTCAGATGTGTTCAACAGAATTGAGCTGCCAATATGTGCTTGTTCTAAATCACTGGTTTGGATTTGTCAGTATGCAGACAATCAGATGGGACCATGGTCCATGGTACTGATAAATGCACTGTTTTTTCGTTTACAGTCCTATTTGATAAGGGAGTATTTACTGTAAACGATGGCTGCTAATGCTATTGGTGTAGGATTGTTTGGCATGTTTGTCTTATGTGCACCTGTACATCGTGCTGCCAACAAATTCTTCCACAAATCACCAGATCTAAGCCTCTGAGCAAATAGGAGTGTTGTCTCTGTGGATTCTGCATTCGGTTTATCGTTCCAAACTATTTAACTAATATGAGAAGCTTGTTGGAATGTATTATTCGCTCTTAACCAAACAATTTGGAATTTTGGATGAACTCGTTGGTGTATGAATTCTATATGGTGTCCGAGCTAAGAGGTCTGAAGCTCAAAAGGTTACCTACACATGAGAGAAAATGTTGAAATATATTACCTGCCAATCTCAATGAGTTCAGATTTCTGAGTGAGCTAGTTGGTGCATGAATTCAATAATGCATAGTACTTATGTTCAGGTTTGTAATTCTGGATTTAGAATGTTCAGTAGATGCATGCAGAGATCTGATTTTAAAAAATTGTAGAGGTGGAACTTTCCAATAAAGGAACTGATTGAACTTTACAGAACTCAACTCTTCTTATTCCTTTTTGAGAAAATGTAAGAATGATACAGGAAGCTAGCATCTGCAACTTTTTTAGCTTTACCATGCTATTCCGGCGGCGATGTAATGGATCATCTGGGAGAGGCGCTATTCAGGCTTACTCTGTCTGAGCAAGTTGGTCAAGGCAGATTCTTGGTTCCACCTCCGCTGCAGCACGCACAGGGAATGGATTCATCCGACCAATCCGACATTGTTCACTGTCACAAGTCCACACCCTTTTAAGGAGCAAAAGAGAAGGTATGATTTGGTTTGGCAGTTGACACTTGACTGTTGTCATGGTGGAAGGAACTATATTAACATCATCGTTTACGCAGTTGCCATTATCTAAAACAGTTTCACAATTACTGTGTTAGTACTGTTGTTCTTTTTTATATGCCGCGTGGTTACAAAACTATTGGTACTCATTGCATAAGAAACGTTCAGAGGCAGTAGTAGTAGACTAGTACCACTGAATGTGCCAAAATAAATAACTTGGAGGACGACTTAAACATAATTTGAATGAAGGAATCGCTATTTTCCTCGAAAGCGAAGTCAGAATCGAACAGCTGTTTTGGTATTGTACATCGTGATTGCCGCGAAACATTAGGTAAACATAATCATCTTCGTCATTGACAGTGCCAGGACTTGGAGGTTGATTATTGGCCAACCCATCCCTTTCGCTCCAGAACCACCTTATTGATAGAAGTCCTCCCATTTTCAATTGCAACTTAGATTTAATCTATGATACATGATTAAAAATAAAAAAGATGCCCATGCCTTTTTCAGCTCTCCTTGTGAAATTTACAATTTTTAGTTGATAGAAACTCTATAGATTGTCCACAAGATCTATGGGTTATTTAGGCAGTTGGCAATCCCTGACGTAATTTTGCACGAATGCGCGTCTCCACTGATAGGGATGTTATGAATTCAAAATCTCAGGTATCTGGAAATGCATGGACACCGGAGTCGTACTGCGTCCATTCTCCGTTCATAGCTCATTGCTGGATAATAAGGAAGTAAACAGTGATCGTGTGTTCAAAACAGATACGCAGATGGAGAATCCCGTAAGAAACACTAACCTTTTCGGCTGAGCTAAGTAGGTAACCTACTCACTGAATTAAAACTCCTACTGTAGAAATTATCAAGCCACCTTTCAGTTGCCTGAAGGTGCTGAGCACGATGGGGTCAAAGAAAAGAGGGCCGTACTCGCTGCAAAGTTGCAAATTTTGCCGCGAGGTCTTCGAATTCCCCGATGAGCGAGGTATCCACTATGCAAGTGAGCAGTAAATCGTGGCCTTGACAATTGAAGTCCGTCTGAAAATATATGAAAGGGATCATGGGCTTTGGCTGAATGAGTTCAACAGGTGGACTATTGACAGCTATACAGTGTTGTAAACGTCAGCGCACTAACCCACTGAGTAACTTGATGAGACTTCTGGCTAGGAAAAGCATCCAGCACGGATCAACTATCGCCGTATGCATCAACGTCACACAAGGACAAACAGGGATCGATCCCTGTCCGAGAGGTAATAGGAATTGAAGCGTGCACAAGGAAGTCATTCTACACGGACACAAGTTGAAGTTTCCCTGTGTATCATGGCGAATCCAAGGGAAGTCCATCCAACATGATGTATCATGTATGCCAAGAAAGGATACAAAAACTGAGAGAAACATAAAATAGAACTCTTGGACCCTTGTTCCAGCCATTCCACGAAATTTGCTCCAACGGAAGAAATCCAATCAGTAAAGAGGCAATTGTTAGTTAACTTAATACTTGGGACTATTCACATCGCATTAGTTCATAAGTAGCTTGTGCGTTTTCAGAACCAACAACACGAAAAAGAAGACCTCTAAGCAAAATTCTTTAGAACTGATCCCATTCATTGTTGGATGTGCAATGATCGAGGCGGCACTTCTCTGTTGCCACGGTAAGAAGAAATCATAGAAGCCTCTGCCTCATTTCATATGCTGTGCTCTCCAGTCAACAGCAAAATCTGTGTTGCCATCTTCATCATCACTTGATGAGTCGCTGGCGCTGGACTCCGTGTCCATACCAACAGGTTTGCTCTTTGCTTTAGCATTCCGTGTGGCTTTTGACTCAGTGAGCTGTTTCTTCAGCAGATCTACTCGCTGCCTATACTCCCTGCGTACAAATAAATGATGATGAGTTGATGACAAACCCAAAAAAATCACTTTCGTACGCATGGGTATGTGGACAGAACAAGACGTGGAAATGGGCATACTCTTGTTCTAATGTCAAGTACTCTTCCCTCTCAGCAGCAGCATCAATCTACAACGCACACGCAAAGTTCGCTAAAATTAGCAGTGCAGAACAAATAGGTGCAAGGCATAGGATGAAAATAATGTAGAGAGGTTGTTAGCCTAACCTCCTCTTCTTCAAGGCGATTATCAACTTCCTGGAGGTCCTCCTGAATTTCCTTTTCAAATTCTTTTAACGCGTCACTGTGTGAGATTTTGAGTATTTCATATGAGAATAATCCCACTTACAGAAAAAAAAAACTTAAATTGGACTGAATACGGTACTATCTCGCAAAAAATCCAGTGCAGCAACTTTTGTTGGAAACATTGAGGAGAAAATGCAGACAAATGACAATGTTAAAAAAAGCATAAAAGCAATGATTATTGACTCTTCCAGGCTGCAGTTTTCGAACTTCACACACTGCAAAAATTCAAGTTGGTTGCAGAAGTAACATAACTTGTTTAACAAACAATCCTAATTAATCATTACTCCACACTAGTAAATACTCCAGTTAGCTAAGGTCATCAAAGAGCTATTTACATATGCAAACGAAAGCCTATAAATCCTAACAGAACTTAGTTAAATTAGATTAATTATTGTGGAAATACCATGACTGCAAGAATAACAAAAGTTGGATAAATTATTGTCGAAATACCAGGACTGCAAGAATAACAGTTCTTATGGAGGCAATGCACTTGCAAGATCTAGTGAAGAAACTTTACTTGACATCAACTTTTGGTGGTTCAATACCACGTGCACGGAGATCCGCATCTTTGTTATCAAAGAATCCTTCTGGCAGGGCTCCTTTTACTTGAGCAGTTTCCACAATATTCCCTGCTTGAGATGATGCACTGGCTTCAGTGGGTTTTGTGCTGCTGCTATCAAAGAAGCCATCAGGGACACCTTTCACCTGCATGTGACTTGGATTGGCAATGTTTCCCAAATTCCTATTGGGCTCCTTCGGAGCTGGAGCTGGTGCTTCGTCTTCATCTTCTTCTGCATAATCAAAAAAATTCCCTGGAAGAATTCCTTTCACATTGGGTTTGCCTTGACTCCCCTTATTTGGCACTTGGTCCGGCCTAACAGATGGTTTATCTACACTTGCTTCCTTGGCTGGTGGTTGAACAGCAGCCACTTCCTGACGTACAGACCTTCCTTCAGAACCAGTACCTACTCATCAAAGTTGTCGTAAGTGAGCAAGACTGCTAAATGTACATTTCAGCTGTTGCTAAAGCAATAGTACTGCTAGCAAGAATCTTCACAGAAAATAGACATTCATAACATGTTCACTGCATACGGAAGCTGCTCAACTGCTCTGCAGAAAACACAACAATATTGATATTTATGTGTTTCTATCCAGAAATTAAGATGTGCTCAACAATAATTCCCTGTATACTAAGTTCTAATACCATTCCCACTCTAATGATACTAAATTGTAGGATAAGTGGTATCAGGTGTAGCCAGGAGCAATGTCAATCTGTTGATTTCCATGTATGAAGGCTTGGTGACTTGAATTTAAGTAGTAGTTATCTCTCTTTCTAATTAAAGAAAAATCACATGAAAATTAGCATATAGTACAGTACAACGCAACATATGTGAAACATTATGCCAGTTTTTTTAAGAGAAAACTATCCAATAGATCATGGGCAGGTTTGGATTAGTTGCCTGTGTTGCTTTACAAGGCAGCAAAAAACTAACCCATACAAGAAAAAACTCAAGAGATAGATTCTTCAGAATGACTACATATTTTTTGGTATATATCATAAAATGACCTCAAATATACTCCCTCTGATTCATATAACTTGCTATTAATATGGATGCATCTAGAACTAAAATGTGTCTCGATACATCTATACTAGAGTCAATTAATATGGATCGGAAGGGAGTATTAAAATTAAAAATATTTACCACAGCAAGACAAAGGTTAGCAATCCAACCTTGCCCACATGGGAGAGCAAGCTTGAGTCTCCTCCATAGGCGTTTTTCTTGCTCATGTAATAAAGTTTGCATAGGAAAGTGAGGTATTTTAACGCAAAAACATATCTTGCTAAGCAAGGTTAGGTGGGTAATTGCTAGGTCTAACCAGGAATCAAATGTGCTCCATATAAAACTCTGTGCAACATGATATCTGACTATCTTGGTGAAAGTAGGTAGGACGTAGGTCCATTACAACAAATGGCAAGCATAGAAGATATCAATTTGCATCAAGGGCAAACCAAAAGGAGAAATCAGGCGTGAACAATTCCTTAGCCATGAGCACATGACACTGGTAATTTACCAACAGTTCCAAACATGGGAAGAGGACACGTAGCAGCATACAATCAAACAAATGAAGTATAAGGACGACCAAGTAAACAATCATTCAAATGAAGTACAGAAATCAGATGTGAACAATTTACACTATGAATCGTTAAGTTGGAGGAGGGGAAGCATTTTAGCATTCTCACCATCATTTGGCCTTTTCACTCCCTGGCTGTCGAAAAAATTGGCTGGCAACGAGGAGGATTTTGCTTTCTGAGGCTCTGCTGGTCTTTCATGATTTGGATTTTTGCCACGAGGAGCTGCAGCTTCTGTAACTTTAGTGGCTGCAGCAGCTTTTGCCTGTACCATGAATTGGCAAAATGTTAACACAGTTTGCAAAGAATGTACTCCGGCACTTTCAAATTAGTTAATACTTCAGTCAGATGATGACTACAGTACTGAATATATGTGGTGTAATAAAACATTAGCTACTGCTTTGGAGCAATTAAGGTATAACAAGTGTCTCCAATTTCAATACGGAAAGTAGATGAATATTTCATGATTAAAAAAACATGCTGCTTAATGGTGAGAAGTAACCAAACTTAAAATGAAAAGACAAAACTGGAAAACCATGTTTATATCAACAAACCACAGAAAATGTGTTATTATTGAATTGTCTAACATGTTTCTTAACCAGACAATCAGGAAATTGCATTAAAGTAAACTCTTAGTGTTGTCCAATGTACTAACAGGTCATATGCTCATATCTAGAGGTACCTAAACAGCATGGCAGCATACTCGGTAAAAATTCGTATCGAATATTTGTAGTAACTGCCAATTGGTAACAGTTTTGAATTTCAATACAGAACCAAACATACACTGGCATAGAATCCCTTGATTCACGATTCTGCCAAGCATAGTATTGTCCCTATAATTCTTCTACACAGATTAAAAGTTAATTTCATGTGAGCTATGACAGCATAATAATTTTGTGTATGCAACGGCATCAAATATCCGTGCAAGTTATTCTTAAAATATGACCAGACAACTACACCCACGTACAAGTGTAAATGAGTAAATCAGTGAAAGACTAACATGGTTTTTCCCCCATGTTTTACCTCATGATGTTTCCGTGAAACTTGGTGCGCAGGCCAAAGTGCTTCAGATTTCAGAGTAACGTTGCAGACTCTACAGATGGGCTGATCATACTCATTATACCTGCAGAACATAATGCGGTGGCTATTAGATACTGCTGTCATGATATACCTGATACTATCACTTCTCGACTCGACATCAAAGTTTGAAACAATCCACATGCCATATCATTGCTCTGAATGCGCAACCTAGCACCGTAGCTCTCGTGATGGAGACGACACCAACCAAAATTCGCATCAACGGCATTTAGCTAACGTAAGCGAGGCGTGTGTGGTGGGTGACGTGACGGGGGCCTGGAATAGCATATGACTATCTACACAAGGTTCGGACGCTAAGAGTAAATTGGGAGCAGACAGTAAGTAAATTGAGCAATGAAATCAAAATTCCACTACGTCAATGCTCCTCTCTCTACTCGAGAACAAGCGAAGTAGCAAACCGGTTCCATAGTGCACACAGCAATGCCAGACACTACTAGGTGGAATTAGGTCTACCTACGGAACCCCTATCACCCGCGTCTGCTGCTCGTCCCCATTCTCCTAGGGTTACATGAACCGAACGGGCGACCCAGACCCAAATCATCACCACCGAGTATGTGTGGGGGGAAGGATCCAGACTACGGAGGCTTATTCTAGCTGCGAACAGGGAGATGAGAAGGGGAGTGGGGGAGACCTGACGAGTGCGGGATCGATGCGCTTCTCCTGCTTCTCCTTGGCCTCGCGAAGCTTGGCGCGGAACAAGGCCTTCCTCTGATCCATGCCCGCAGCAGGCACGACCTAGCCAGAAAAAGTTCCAGCCGCCGGCCGAGGCTGGTGCTTGGCTCCGCCGCGCCTCGCCTCCAGAAGCTGTCGCGACGGCAGGCGGCGTCGCGGTCGGAGGTTTGGTCCGAGGGCGAGAGAGACGACGATGCGTCAGCTCAGCCGTCTAATGGGCCTGAGTGACTGAAGTAGTGGGCCTCTTAAGTGGCCTGATGATGTGGCCAATACGCAGACGTCCAGGTTGTAGCGGTACAAAATTCTCCTATTTTTAGCGCTTCAAAATTTTCGAATAAATTTTTTGCACGTAAAGAACGCACCTAAGTATGTGTGTGTCATTTTTCCTACTCAAATTCAGGTTTCGAAGTATCCAACTTATATTATTAGTATAGAGAGGTACAAAATCCATTTTTCTAGCGCTTCAAAATTTTAGAACAATTCTTTTTGCATGTACTCCCTCCGTTCTCTTTTAATTGACTCAGATTTAGTACATTGTACTAAATCTGAGTCAATTAAAAGAGAACGGAGGGAGTAGACAACACACGTATGTATATGTGCGTGTCATTTTCCATACTCAAATTCAAAAGTATTTAACTTAGAAAAAATGATAAGTTTCAAGTAGAAAATATGAAGGAAACTCATTCGCACAGTAATTTCTGTAGCTTAGGAATCGAAACAACTACTACCTCTGTCCATTTTTAGATGTCAAAAATTTGTCTAAATTCGAATGTATCTAGACATATTTTTAGGCATAGATACATCCAAACTTAGACGAACCACTAGACATCTATTAACGGACGGAGGGAGTACGTAACTTACTATCGGACTAAATTTAATTGAATTTCGCAGTACCCAGGTTCCAAAAAATTGCTTTAGCAAAGTTTTTTAAAAGAAAAAAATAGAAACCTCGCATTCAGCTATGGTGAATCGAGGAAGGAACATTTCTAGCTCCCTTGCTGCGTGAAGCCTTTATTGTAAAAAATTGGCAGGTTTTAAAAATTATAACAAAAACAACTAGAAGTGCTAAATAATATATCCAACAAACATGTCAAATCTTAATTTAAAGTATTTTATATTCTAGCTACTGTTATCACCAGAATTTGACCGGATCAGAGGTGGGCCGCGATTAAAGATGGGCTTGAAGAATATACATGGAAGAAATACATGAATCGGCCTTATATACAAAGTTTGGGCTAGTTTGCCCGTGTATCTGTAATATAGTAGGATACGTGTCGGTTAGATAGAGTTTGGCTCGTGCACGGTTGGGATTATTCCCACGTTAGAAAGTCTACGGACTATAAATATGTATCTAGGGTTTACGGAATAAACAACAATCACGTTCACCACAAACCAATCTAGGCGCATCGCCAACTCCCTTGTCTCGAGGGTTTCTTCCGGGTAAGCATCATGCTGCCTAGATCGCATCTTGCGATCTAGGCGATACACATTTATTCGTTGTTCATGCGTTGCTCGTGCTTGAAGCTTTGTTGATGGCGAGCAACGTAGTTATCATAGATGTGTTAGGGTTAGCATTGTTTCATCGTATCATATGCTTTCGTCCGTGCAACCCTTAGACGTCTAGCCGCCCTTACACCTATCTTAGGTGTAAGGGCGGCACCCCGCTTGATTATTATTTAGTAGATCCGATCCGTTATGATTGCTCTTTGTTCTTCAAGGATTAGTTTAATATCTACGTAGTTAGGCCTTACAAACGGGTTGAAGGATCCAGTGGCGCGTAGGGTGTAGTTTGCTAGCCCTAGACAAGATGTTCCGGGGATCAACTTCATGTTGGTTTTTAGGTCTTGTATAGGGTCGGCTTATGATCACCGTGCGTGGCCGCCAGGCTCAATCACGCGTAGGATGTTCCGATTATGTGGTGAAAACCCTAAATCGTAGTAGGTCGTTTTAGCTTTATATTGATCAAGCGGGACCACCATCCGATCGTACACCTCGTACGAATCATGGGTGGATCGGCTCCTTGAGCCGATTCACAGGACAACCTGAGAGCCAATCGAGGCTCGTATTTAATGTTTACGTGTATGCCATGCAGGAAACTAAGCGAGGCAAATCCATCACCTTCCTGACCAGGTATACACTAGTAGGAAAACCCTTATAGGCGAAGCTTAGTTCTGTGGCGCACCGTTTTGAGTGCGCCACAGAAACTTATTTTGTGGCGCACAAAGCTCGGTGCGCCACATAAATAGCTTAATTTTGTGGCGCACTACTAAACCGTGCGCCACAAAAACTTGGTGGGCCCCACACCCTGTCACCCCCAATCATTGGTTTTACAATTTCTATGGCGCACAAACCTCGGTGCGCCACGAAATTACTTCTTCGTGGCGCACGGCAACGGTGCGCCACAAAAATAAGGTATTCCGTGGCGCACTGTTTTGTGTGCGCCACGTAAATAAGGTATTCCGTGGCGCACCGCGCTCGGTGCGCCACGAAATAAGCTATTCCGTGGCGCACCGTGGTTGGTGCGCCACTGAATTAGCGAACCGGATCTACAAAAGTGAGCCAACCTCCCACCTACCACACTACACAAGCCATTCTTCTTCCTCCATCTAGCTCGTCCCCCCTTCTCTCTCATACCATTTTGACTCCACTTTTCACTTGCTTGGGTATTTATTGCACTTACTTTGGTTGATACTTAATTGGAGTTGAGGAGAAGGCTCTCCATACTCTCTCCTCCTCTCGAAGTCATCGATCGCGGTCTCGTCTCGGTATCGAATCTAGAAGGTGAGTAGTTGGAGGAGACATACATATGCTTGGAGGAGACATGCATATGCTTGTAGATCTTGTGTGGCCGTCGTGTGTATGGATGCTTGTTGCAGGTGAAGCGCTTGTGTGTGTGCCGGTGTGGTGCATGGATGTTTGCCGAAATGTTGATTCATTTCCGTTTCGGCAAGTTTTGCACTACCCATATGTCCTACTTTGAGGAGAGGTCATGCCGAATTTTTCCACTCCATGTAATACCTTGAGGAGAGGTACGGCCCATGCATGTGTGTGCATTTGGTGCGGTTCTAATTTCCTGTTCTATGTATACCATTTGCGAGGCAAGCATGGTCCTCTCGATGAGTTCCGCTCGAATCTCTAGATACAAGATAGACGCGAAGGAGGACATGATTCGGAACAATAGGCGCCGGATAAGATGTCCGTGTCGATCATGCAAACTCGAGCGCTGGATCAACCCCGATTCCGGACAACCGCGAGGAGCACCTGCCGAGGCGCGGTTTCATGCAAGACAACCAGGCGCGGCCGGCCCCATCAAATGGTGCGCATGAAGACCATGTCGAGCGAGATGACTATCATCATGAAGAAGACTATCATCATGCCGACGGGGACTATCATCATGAAGAAGAAGTCGACGGAGAAGATCATCATGAAGAAGAAGATGCCGGCGGAGAACATCATCATGATGAAGAAGAAGATTCCGGCGCGACCCCGCTAATTTCGGCCTTGCGGGACTCTCATGTTCAAGATCTTCTCCTCCAGGAGACGAGCAACGATAGAGTTGCAGCTAGAGAGAGAGCCAAGCTGTCGCAAATGGAGAAAGACGGGATGACTCCGATCTTTCCCGGGTGTCGTCCGCAGGATACGCGCTTGCATGTAACGCTTGATTACCTCGCAGATGAAGACGCGGAACAAGTGGACCGATTCCAGCTTCAAGCAAGAGCTTAAAATTCCGGCACGATCGTCTCCCGGAGGGGAACACATTGCCAAGTAGTACCGAGGAGGCCAAGAAAGTCGTGTGTCCCCTTGACCTACCGCACGAAAAATACCACGCCTGCATTAATGATTGTGTGATTTATAGGTGCGAGTACAAGGACAGAACCACATGTCCGGTGTGTGGCCACGGACGGTACAAGGTTGGGAACAAGAAGGTACCTCGAAAGGTGGTATGGTACTTTCCTATCACTCCCCGTCCGCAGCGGTATTTCGTGGACCCTAAGGAAGCAAAGCTCATGCAATGGCACGAGGAAAGGCGAAGCCCGAAGAAGATCCGGAGATGGGCTATATGCCGACACACCCTTCGCACGCCGGACGGTGGCAAACATTGGACATCGCCTTCCCTAGGTTCGGGGGCGACGCAAGGAACATCAGGCCGGGTATGAGCACCGATGGACTCAATCCGTTCGGCAACCAGAGTAGCACGCATAGCACCCGGCCTCGTGTTTGTATGGCCTTACAACCTACCCCCGTGGCTGTGCACCAAGCAAAGGTACATACACCTGAGTATTCTCATTCGGGGGCCGAAACAACCAGGTGTCGACATGCATTTGTATCTCGGGCTGCCGAAAGAGGAGTTAGACACGTTGTGGAAGACGCCACCCCGTACGTGGGACGCCTACACTAGAACTTATTTCGATATGAGAGCCGCGTTGATCACGACGGTCACGGACTATCCCGGTTACGCATATGTATCCGCCCGTGTGGGCCACGGATTCAACGGCCGTGTGAAGTGCATGGACGATACCCCGCATCTACAACTACCAAGGGATCCCGGTCCTCGAAAACCGTCTACCTGGGTGCTCGAAGGTGGCTTCGCTTGGATCACCCGTGGAGAAAACGCGGTGATCTGTTCAATGGTAAAGATGAGCCCGATGGACCCCCACGCCCGAGGAGCGGCGCAGAAATCAATGATCTTCTGAAAAATTGGAAGGAGTGCCCAGCGCCGGAAAGAAGCGACCGAAGCCGAGCCGCTGCTCGGTGTATGGAAAGCGAGGTCTCGTTTTCCACGACTTGGAGTACCGGAAGGTCCTCCACACGCCCCACAGCCTCGATGTCATGCACATTACGAAGAACGTTACCGAGAGTCCGCTTGGCACTCTTTGCAACTCAGCAAAGTCCAAGGATGGACCGAAAGCAAGATACGATCTTAAACATTTTGGCATCGTGAAAGATCTTCAAGCCCCCGATACCGACGATGATGATGATGATGATGATGATCGACGGAAGGGACTCAACGTCTCCGTAAAAGGGCTAAGAAGAACGCGGTGCAGCTTCCCGCTGCTCGCTTCACAACGAGTCCGGAGGAGCTCGAGCAGCTTTTCAGGTGCCTCCTAGGAGTGAAAGTTCCTCACGGTTACTCGGGGAATATAAGCGGATATCCGGACGTAGCGAAGAAGAGGTTCACCGGGATGAAGTCTCACGATTGCCACGTGCTAATGACGCGGATACTTCCCGTTGCGATCCGAGGCATAATGGACGAGCACGTCCGTGATACGCTGTTTGGCCTATGCAACTTTTTTGACGTTATCACCGGGAAGTCGATCGGCGTGAGGCAGCTCAAGATGCTACAGGATGAGATCGTGGTGATACTATGTGAGCTCGAGATTTACTTCCCGCCCGCATTCCGTGATATATGCGTCCATCTCCTTCTCCATGTCGTTGAAGACATCAAGCAGCTCGGCCCAACGTTCCTCCACAACATGATGCCTTTCGAAAGGCAGAACGGTGTCATGAAAGGATACGTTCGCAATAGGGCCCGTCCAGACGCAAGCATGGCCAAGGGGTTTCTAACCTACGAGTGCATCTCCTTCTCGCCGTAATTATCTAAGCACCGAGGACGACGAGGATCATGTTGGTCTACCCCCCAGACGCACCTCGGGAGGCTCGCCGGAGTCGGTCACCGCGAGGGCTACCGCTCGGTCCATGTCGGCATTGAAAATCGACGCGACGACTTTGACAGGGCTCACCGGGTCGCGCTACAACACTTAAAACTGACCGAACCTTTCGTGCAAGAGCACAAAAGCATGGTCGAGCAGAATTACATCGATATGGGCCGGCCGAGGAAGATGGGAGACGTAACCAAAAAGCACAACTCCAGCCTTCACGCGTTGGTTCAAGCAAACTCAACTCGGTTGAAGCATAGAGAAATACGCCTTCTACCGAAGATGAAAAACTCATATACACCTTATCACAGGGACCCGCGCATAACGTAAGGACCTATAGGGGGTACGACATCAACGGTTACAGATTCTACACCGAGGAAAAGGACAGAAATAGTGAAAATCAAAACTCAGGAGTAACTATGCTGTCATACGCCGATGACGAGACTAATGTCAAGGAAAGATTTTTTGGAAGGATCGAGGAGATATGGGAGCTCAATTACTGTGGAGAGACGGTGCCAATGTTTCGTGTGAGATGGGCCAAGAAGGTCGAAAAAGAAGGCCGATATTTCACAACCATGGTTATACCCGATGCAAAATCGAAGAACGCATCCGCGAAAAATGAGCCATGGGTACTCGGTAGCCAAGTTGACCAATGCTTCTTCATCACCGATCCGTCGAGGCCTAGCCGTGTTGTCGTGAGGAGGGGCAAGAGGAGCATCATAGGAATGCAAGGAGACGCCAACGAGGAAGACTTGGACAAGAACGGTGACCCGAAGATGGAGGAGGAATTCGACAGGCACTTCGACATGCCTACTACTAGTAAAGTAAGAAGGAAGACCTCCCTACCCTCTAAAGGTTGTCCGTTCACGCGAAGAAATCTCAAGGTGGCCGGCATAAAGTATTCAACCGCCAACAACCGAAAGGGCAAGAAGATTGCGAAGAGACGCTAGAGCTCGTTGCCGTGACGAAGAAGATCTTTTTTTGGTCTATCACATGTGTGTGAGTGTGTGTGTTAGACAAGTACATGCATGTGTGTGTGAGAGAAACAAGAACATGTTTGTATGAGACAAGTAATTTATAATTCTCTCTACTAATTACTAAATAATGTTGTGTTATTTATTGAAATGTAACTAAAATATGAAAAAAGGAATAAAAATTGTGTGGCAGCCAGGGGTTCGAACCTGGTTACTAACTGCCTAACATTGGCCTTAACCACTAGACTAGTGCTATGTATCTGTCAAGACACAGCAGTAAACCGTTTTGTTTTGCTAAGTGTCTTAATTCTGTGGCGCACTCCCCGCTAGGTGCGCCACAGAAATAAGGATTTCTTGGCGCATGTCGGTGTTGATGCGCCACTGAAGCTTAATTCCGTGGCGCACCGAGAGGGATGCGCCACAGAATTTGGACACTTGGTGAAATAACTCGATCAACAGCAGCTTTCTTCCCCACTCGGTCACTCACAACCCTAGCGCCACAAGTACTTCTCTCGCGCAACCGCCACCACCGCCTAGCGCCGTCGCCACCGCCTAGAGCCACCGCCAGCGCCGCCGTGTTGAGGAGGAGGACGCCCGAGCCGCCGCCGCCACCGAGGAGGAGGAGGACGCCCGAGCCGCCGCCGCCACCGAGGAGGAGGAGGACGCCCGAGCCGCCGCCGCCACCGAGGAGGAGGAGGACGCCCGAGCCACCGCCGCCACCGAGGAGGAGGAGGACGCCCGAGCCGCCGCCGCCACCGAGGAGGAGGAGGACACCCGAGCCGCCGTCGCCGAGGAGGAGGAGGAGGACACCCGCCGCCGCCGCCGCCACCCGTTCGGTGAGAGAGCTCCTCTCCCCTGTCCTCCCCACTCCCCTGTCCCCTGCCCCTCTCACCTCCCCAGTGAATGCTGCTTCGAATTCCCTCTCTGGCTAGCCTAGTTGCTATGGATTGCTTGCAATGTTGCTATGGATTGCTCAAATGTGCATCTCCTTGCAATGCTGCTATGGATTGCTCAAATGTGCATCTCCATTAGTTGTTTGGTTGGTTCAATAAAATGCATCGAGTAGCAAATGAATGCAGTAGTGCTGCCGTAGTCAAATAGAATTTCAAGAACACCTCAATTTTCTTTGTAAGAGAGAGTCAAAAGAGGGTTAGTATGAATGCAAGTAGCAAATAAAAATGAACAAGCTAATGTTGTAGCAAATGAATGCAGTAGAAACTTAGCAGATAAAAAGGTACTTGCTATCAAGAATAATGTTGTAGCAAAATGAATGTAGAAACAAATGACCTATATCTACTTTGGTGGCATGTCTGTAGTGTAGTATGTATATGTTATTGCTAGGATTTGTTAGCAATTCTTGGTGAAAGCTAATGATGCTACTGGTTTAAATGGAAATGATGAAATGATGCTATGATGAAATGATGAAATGTACAAGCTAGAAATTGATTTAGGTTCTCTTGTTCATGCAAATGATGCTACTGGTTTAAATGTAAATGCAAATGATGCAGTCAAATGCTATTTAATTTATTGCTTGCTATTTTTTTTTAATTCATTGGTTGCTGTTTTTTTTAATTCATTGCTTGCACTAGAGCTAATAAAGTTCTTGCTATTTTGTTGGCAGTAGAAAATTTAGGTTTAGAAAAAGAAAATGCTTGGGTTAATAAAATGAAATGCTACTACCTAGGATTTGTTAATAAAATGAAATGCTACAGCCTAGGTTTAGAAAATGAAAATGCTTGGGTTAATTCACCTCTGGCCACCTCTGCCCTAGCAAGGATATTCCTCTGAACCAAAAATGCCTCTCGCCTAGCAAGAATGGACAGGCTCTCTCGACCCATTTTGGGGAATATTCCCAATGGCTTGTCTCTCGACCCATTTTGGAGAATATTCTCCCTCTTGTGGATTGACATCACAATTCAAAAAAAGAAACCGATGGCATTGTCCTATGTAACACAACTGTTCAGCTTGTGTTCTCATACCCTCCGTGCATGCCCTCCATCCTATATAAATGCCTAGTGTAGTGAACCCGAAAACCACACCAAACATGGACAACTCTGTCCCGGAGTGCAAAGAGGAGGAGCACCGGCTCCCTTGGTGCCTCCGGCTCTAGGGATGCCACTCTTTCCAAGACTTTTTCTATGGGTAGGGCAGTACAAGGAGTTGCTAGTGTATCGTAGGAGAAGTGTGCAAGAGAGGGAAGCTTCGCTGCCGGGTTCGGGGAAGAAGAAGCAGCAGATGGCTTGAACCAGCCTAGGTGTGTTCACATACACTACACAAGTTCTCCCGAGCTCCAAAATCCAGACCTAAGGGCAAGATCAAACTGAAAAAGTATAAGCATCGCTTGAGGGAAGGAGGACCCACAGAGGTGTTGCCCTACTATGTAGAACCAAATCTTGAAGAAAAGGTTAAAGCTGGAGTTATCTTGTGCTGGCTGAGGAAGGGCATGAAAAAAATCAAAGATTTGCTATCCTAGTTTGTTGTAGTTAGTTGTAGTTTCAGCCATCTAGTTTTAGTGTGTCCTAGGTTGTCCGAATAATTATGTAATGTAAGGGTTGATGTAATGCTTCCATGCAATGATGAATAAAAGGGTTTATGTAATGCTTCTATGCAGTATGGTAGGAAATAATGTATGTAATGTAAGGTTAAATGATGCTCATGCTCAAATGTTGGCAGTAGCTACCGGTTGGCTTGCTCTATATCGCCTTTTTAAATTTAAGTAATTATCTACTAAAATTTGATTAGCTATTGGTATAATTCTCTTTGAATTTATAAAAAATGTAAATGCAAATGATGCAATCAAATGCTATTTCATTTATTGCTTGCTATTTTTTTAATTCATTGGTTACTGTTTTTTTTAATTCATTGCTTGCACTAAAGCTAATAAAGTTCTTGCAATTATTTTTAATTCATTGCTTGCTGTTTTTTTAATTCATTGCTTGCAAGATAGCTAATGGTTCAATAAAATGAACAATGCAAGTAGGTTTTTCAATACAATGCAGTAGGTTTTTTAATAAAATGAAATGCTACCGCCTAGTTGATTTTGAATTGATGCTAGGATTTGTTGGCAGGTTTAGAAAATGCTACTGTTTGAATTTTATGAAATGATCATGCTCATGCTCCCTGGTTGCAAGATGAGAATGCATAGATGGTTGATGTTCAAGCATTTTCATTTTCATTTGAAGTCACTAGCATTTCATTTTGGGGAATATTTATGAGTAATAGCATTTTCATTTGTAGTCACTAGCATTTCCATATGATGCTCAAGCTTCGCTATTTAATTATCTCTCGAATTTTATATGTTGATGTTCTTTATTGCTACTGCTAGCTAGGATTTTGGTTAGTGCTACCGTAAGTATAAGTGGTTAGTGCTACCGTAAGTATAAGTGTAATGCTCCAGGTTTTGATGCTCCAGTGTTTTGATGTAGTTGTATTCTTCAGGTTTTGATGCTTCAGATTTTGATGTAGTTGTAGCTCCAGTGTTTTGATGCTTCAGTGTTTTTGATGCTCCAGGTTTTGTTGTAGATGCTCTAGGTTTTGATGCTTCGTGTTTTTGATGCTCCAGTGTTTTGATGTAGTAGTATTTGGATACAATTTTGTATGATGATGAACATGGTTAGAATCTGTGAATATGGTGATGAATGTGGGCTCCAGTGTTTTGCAGGGATTTCATTGAGTTGCCCATTTCTCCCGAAGCGTTGATTAACTTCCGTTTCGGTTGAGAAATGGGCACTCCTACGTAGAAAAATTAGCAAAAGTCATGCCGAATTTTCTCGGTTGACTTTTGTACTAACTTGTTGCCTCTTTTTAATGAAGTGCAAATAAACATGTCGGGCAACACTTCTAAGCCCAGGAGCCGTAACGAAGAAGCGAGAGAGGCCAACAAGGACTTCCGGGAGGGCTACGAGCAGCCCCGGAAGGCCGCCGCCGAGTCGCCCGACGATGAGGAAGAGGGCCGGGACGCCGCCTCCGAGGGAGAGGGCCGGGACACCGCCTCCGAGGGAGAGGGCCGGGGGCCGCCGCCGACACCGGCGACGATGACGATACCCGGGACGACGCCGCCCGACCGGTGAAGAGACGGCCGGTGAAGAGAACGCGGCCAACCGCACGGAAGGTGATAGCGGCGGCAACCCTCGGGAGGGTAAGAAGAAGAGGACGGCGAGGAGGCCAAGGAGGGATCGGAGGCCGCAAGTGCTCGCCAACGTCACCGATCATTTCACGGTAGTCTCCGAAAGTGGCCTACCCTTGGAGCCTTCGTGGGTTGCCAAAGGGTACGGCATGCAACTAGGGTGCATCGTCCGTGAAACCGTGCCGATCCTAACTCAGGACCTCGAAGCAAGGAGAACGAGGCTATCGCCCAATCCCTCCTCCGTAGCTTCACCAACGATACACGTTCCCGGAGCCGTTAAATAAGAAGGTGGACTCTTTAGCTCTCACGAAGATGAGCACCGCCTGGAGCAGCTGGAAGAACCGGCCGAAGGGAAAGATCGAGGCCGGTGAAAGCCGGGAGAGGATAAGTAGCAAAGACCCGTCGCTCTCCTTAGAAGACTTTAATGCATTCAAGTCTTACTTACGGAGTGACGCTGTTAAAAAATGGACCGCCCGGGGGAAGAAAATGCGGGATTTGAACTTAGGGACCCACCATTGCGGAAGCGGCGGTTACCGAGGAAAACAGCCCACTTGGGACAAGGAGGATGCCGAGATGGTACGTCCGGGGAAAGAAAACCCCCGGCACAAAATCCAGGATGAACAGGCTAGGAACTTTGTCCGGTCCCGCTACTACTTAGACCGGAAGACGGGGGAATTTATTACGGATCACGAAGACGTGAGGGATTTCGAGAAGTACCTGGTAAGGATAGTTCTATATTATTTCGCTCATCTTATTAGGCAATGAAGCCAAATGGGCTAACCTTAAGTTCCTTTGTCTAAAGGATGAAGAGTTGACGAAGGCTGGCCCGTCGTCCCGTGGGTCGACGGAACCGTGGGACACGCCTTTCAACAGGCGATGAACAAGTACAAGGAGAGGGAGCCGTACAAGCCACCGACGTCGGGTGGCCGTGTGTCCGGCTTTGGCACAAGTATGAAGCTATCCGAGTACTACGGATCGGATGCCAAGACGAGAAAGCTGGAGAGGAGGTCATCGGCTAAGGATAAATCCGAGGTTCAGGAGCTGAAGAAGAAGGTGGAGTCACTAGAGAAGCTGGTGGCCGAAAAGCCTGTGGAGAACACGGAGATGATGAACAAGTTATTGGACGAGAAGATCCGGCGGATCATCCCCCCTGGGTTGATGGAGGGGTTAGCCGCTTGGAATGCGGGAGGTCAAGTGGGGCCGATACATGTGCCCAGCATTAGCGGCAGCAACTCAAGCTTCCACGTGTCGCCGACGGTGCCGCTCCACCCGACGCCGGCGTCGGGCTCCACCGTACGCCGCCGCAGCTCCAACCGCCGCCGCAGCTCCAACCGGTCGCATCGACGCCCCCAACCGCCGCCCTTGTATCGACAAGTAGCCGAGATCGACGCCATCAAGGAGGTAAACTCATTAGTTACTCCTTCGCGTCATCTTCTTTAACTATATATGCCTTTCGTGATCGCCATCTCACGATGCCCAACATGGCGCCCCGACTCAGGATGAACAATGCATACTTCGCAAACGGTGGAGCCCGGCGGCAAGTTGGTGGAAGTTGCTAGCGGCTATGTCATGGCTTCCCGCGTTATGCACGGCGCTACATTGACGGAAGACGTGGCGAAGGTCAAGTTGGTAATGGTAGTGCCGGAGTACCGCTACGCCATCCCCCCTTTCAACCTCCGGGCACGAAGAAGGCGACGTTTTGCCCCTTGGGGATTGCACCTCATGGCTTATGAAATGGCCGAAGAACCGGATTCGTCCTGGGGGGGGTCTTCCGAGTTGTAAGAGAAGCACCGGCGCCACCTCCCCTATCATCCGGCCCAAGATCGCCGCGCCGACGACACCCTTAAGGAAACGGCGGTCGCCGCCCCCACTACCCTCGAAGGAACCGGCGGTCGCCGCCGCCACCCGGAAGGAACCGACGATCGCCGTCACCACCGGACGCCACAAACAGCTTGTTGGGAGCGCTACCGCAACGACCGTCTACTAGACGCACGGTACGCCAAGCGGCGGCATCGCAACCGCCACCACCTAAGGTCCAGGACATGGCGCCACTTGATGGCAACGATGTAGATGATGATGATGACATCGATGCCTACATCAACACCGGCGCCCGCAGCCAAGATATGTACATGCCTCCTATGGATGAACAAGCCTTCCGCACACACGGCGATCAACTTAGTCGTCCCCCTACAGCTCACGAAGCAGCGCCCGGTCTTCACGGGTCTTTCTCAAGACACTCCTCCGGAGGCCGGCAATCCAGCTCAAGTCAAGCCTCGCTACCGTTTTCAGCCCTAACACGCCGCGTAAGACGATCATCGGGGAGCCACCCAAATCAACCCCAGGAACCTCGTAAGCACCACCAAGCACCCGAAGCACCACCATCAGCACCACAAGCACCCCCAGTAGGTCAAGTGAAGAAGGGAAGGAAGAGAGGAGCCAAGAAGGGCGCATCTTCGAGCCAGCCTGCTCCTAAGAGGATCCGGCCGACGACATGGTACCACCTACACCGGATGGCTTGCCCCGGTGTCATGAAGCCGGTAAACCTATACCGCCTCCGGACATGGAACACCTCGCAAGTGGACAAATGCTCCCTTTGCAGCACTCTATTCATTATCAAGAGAGCGTCCTTCTTAAAGAAAAGGATCCAAATTACCCGGTGTTCTCGGTCAAGGTGCCGTCCAACCAGAACTTCGTCAATGAAGACCCCGCGGATATCTTCTTCATAGCGTTCGAGGACGTCTTCAATCTATTTCACTCGAAACGGCTCGACTATAACTTGGTCCGCCTATACGCGATCAATCTTCGGATGAAGATCAACGAGAGAGACCCCGCCACATCGCGGTAGCGGATCCCTACTACATGCGCGATAGCCAGCTCCAGGACGGCTCAAGGACACGGACCAAGGCGGTGCGGTACCTCCGTAACTTCATGCTCATGCACAAAGAGAGCAACACCATTCTTCTCGCCTCGTCTTTCCCGAGTAAGTACACATCCGCTCACGGCCGTCGTAACTTATGCTTTCTTATATATTTCTTCCATTGCCGATCATTTCCAACATTCCATTTCAATTGCATGTGTTGAGCAGGGACAAATACCGCACACTCATCATCCTAGATCCAAAGTGGTCACTAGCCCAAGATTTCGACTCGTCGAGTACGACGACGAAGAAAGACTACACGAGAATAAGGGGTGTTCTCGATGAGGCTATCCTTGGCTACTCCAAAAGTGGAGGCACCTTCGACAAGAATGGGCAATATATCAGGCGACACTAAAAAGATCGGGTTCAAGCACGTGATCAACTTCCCTTGTATCAAGCAGCCACTGGCAGCATTAAGGAGGCCTTCTATGTCCTCCATCACCTTAAAGGGTTTGTCGAGGATGCAGAGATGATGTCTCCGCCACCTAGTAAGCGAGACCCCATTAAAATGTCGAGGGAAATCAGTGATGATGATCTTAGAGAAGACTTCCATCGCATCCAAGTAAAGCTCTCGGAAATTATCTTACAAGATGTATCCAACGGATCGGGGCTCTTACACGTAGCCATAGCGTTGCCTAAGAGGGATATCGAAGAACGCCTACATAAGCAGGGTGATGGAAGGACGTGGACGACGAAGGACTTGTACAAGCCGTTCCCGGAGCCGCTCAAGAAGACGTCTCGTTGACCGAGGCCGGTGTGCCTAGCATTACTTTGAATCGATAGACAATTTGCACCGTGTTGTAAACTAAACTTGCTTAATTTGCTCGAAACGGTGGTCGTCGTTGTTGGACTTCAATTACTATTGTAGTCGTTATCGTTGAACCATATTACTTATGTGATACCGATGCTATATTTCTTTTAGGTTTATTATTATTTCCTTGCTTTAATTCTTGTGAATATGTATGCATGTGAACCCTCTAACTCTTTCCATTGCGTTATATACTAATATGCCTTGTGTCCATAGAGATGACGTACTACGTCGTGTTCGAGGGGCGGGTTCCGGGAGTGTACGAGGAGTGGGAGGAGTGCAAGAAACAGTGCACAAGTTCAGCGGCAATCGCTACAAAGGGTACCCGACTAGACACGAGGCGGTTGCCAAGTGGAGGGCGCACCAAGCGAACAAGAGCAAGATGAAGACCTTCCTTGTGCTCTCGCTCTTGCTCACCATCGTCGCGGCGGTACTCTATTTCATCCTAGTGTAGGCGGCGGCCGGTGTCACTTCGTTTGTATCTAGAGATGATGAGAACTTTCTTAATTTGCATGGATTATGAGTTGTATGGAGCTATATGTATAACTCGATCGGGCTCTAAGTAATGTGATGATGATGTGATGATTATATATGTCCATATTATATCTGTCTATATTATATCAGTATATAACCTCGTATACGGTGTATAAAACCAGTATAAAACCTGTATAATACACCAGGGAGCACAAAATCGAGTATACCCGTAGATAGTTCCGTGGCGCACCAAAAAATAATTCCGTGGCGCACTTGTTTCGTGGCGCAGCTACATCACATGCGCCACGTAACTACTTATTTCGTGGCGCACTCGGTCCGGTGCGCCACGTAAACCTTATTTCGTGGCGCACGACCAGGTGCGCCACAGAAAGCTTATTTTTGTGGCGACGTTTCTGTGGCGCACCACCCGTGCGCCACAGAATCAAATTTTCGTGCACCACTGATGAGGCTTTTCCTACTAGTGATAGGTCAGGTGGCACGCCCTTGCACCAGCATCGGACGTGCGTGCCGAGTCTTTGCGGGCCGTCGCTCGAGGGACCAGGGCCAGCCGCGATCTCGGGAGCCTCCCGGCTCTCTTGTGTTGCCCGTCGATGCTCGCCGGTGGGTTTCTGACCGCAACACATTCGGCACGCCCGGTGGGACAGTCTTCGACATCAACCGCATCGCCATCTACATCTGAGATGGCGGAAGGCACTTCCGGTCACGTACGAGGATCCGGCCGAGGAGCTCAAGAAGAAGTATGACGAGGTCAAAGCGATCCTCGAAGCCGACCTCATCGGCTCTTTCCGGAGAACCCGCTCACACGGCATCGGGTGGAAGGGGTTCTCACTGAAGGCGCGCTCGATGGAGTGGACATGTCCGCCCCATCGGAAGAACGCACCAGGTCTCGCGTCGGGAGATTAACTTCATGGTAGCTCATTCGGCTGCACCGCCATTACGAGAGCACGGTAAACACTTTGGAGCGTGTCGCTCTTCGGGTGATCCAGGAAATCATGAGGCATCGGTACTCTCCGTCGGGACCAGCTCTAGGGACTCACCAAGGAGAGATGCCACTCCGGTCCCGTCCACCGCTGCCATTCGCGTTGGCAGCACCGGAAGTGCCGAGTTCACCGGCATACGTCGTCTACAAGATCGGTGGTGACCCTAGTGATTACCGGTTCTTGCATGAGGCACCTAAGGAGATCCCTCACGGATACACGTGCACATACGTGCCAGGCTGCAGATAGCTGGGCACTCACGAACCAGGACCGCAACGACGGGGACTTACGGAACGAGCGGGAGGAACTTCGGGAACGGATCTTGAGAAGCGGACGTGGCTAGCTAAGTATGCCACCCCGATAAACCTCCGAGCCCAACTCCTGCCGGTTGGCTCGAGCTTGAGAAGCAAGCGTGGCTGGCTAAGTATGCCACTCCGGCGAATCTTCGAGTTCGACTCCTGCGGCCAGGCACGGCGGATCGGATTAGTACAATCTTGAGAGACCGGTTCGGCATGGTGCCGAAAAGGAGGGCAATCGGCTATTCCAAGCCGTACCCCAACGAGTACGAGTTGATCCCGCTACCACCCAAATATCGGCTCCCTGAATTCTCCAAGTTTAGTGGATCGAGATGGTTCCAGCTCAATCGAGCATGTGAGCCGATATTTGGCACAAGCTGGGCACGATCTCGGCATCAGATGAGCTGCGTGTGAGGTTCTTCGCACAGTCCCTCACAGGATCGGCTTTCGGGTGGTACACATCGGTGCCACCAGACTCAATCCGGACTTGGAAGCAGTTGGAGGAGCAGTTCCACATGCAATATCACTCAGAGGCTTCCGAGGCTGGCATTGCCGATCTAGCACAAGTACGACAGAAGCGCGGAGAAACAATGTCAGAATATATACAGCGCTTCAGGACCGTTAGGAACCGATGCTATTCGGCTCGTGTGACTGAAAAAGAAGCAGTCGAGTTGGCGGTGGTGGGTCTCGCATCACCGATCAAGGATGTGGCCTCCCAAGCGAGACTACCCTTCACCGGCGCACATGGTGCGAAGGCTGTCATTATATGAACAGCGCCACCGAGAGGTATACCGGGATAAATTCAAGCGTGCGGTGGTCCTGGTTGAGGCAGATGAAGATGAAGGCTCTGCGGGAGATCAAGAGGTAGCAGTGGCTGAATGGACTCGGGGGGCAAGCCCCGTGTCCTGCAAGTGGGTTAAGCCACAAGGTCCTACAAGAGGGTTTGACTTCGACGTGACCAAGGCTGAGCAAATTTTCGACCTCTTACTTAAGGAGAAGCAGCTAAAGGTACCCGAAGGCCACAAGATCCCCACGACTCAGGAGCTGAACGGAAAGCCATACTGCAAGTGGCATAACACGTTCACCCATGCCACCAACGACTGCAGAGTGTGGCGTCAGCAGGTCCAAATGGCGATAGAACAAGGGCGTCTAATTTTCAGCCAGTACGCCATGAAAGTCGACACACACCCCTTCCCCGCCGTTAACATGGTGGAGTGCACTTACCCTGGGAGGTGCCAGCCAAGTTTCTCGTTCAACATCAACATGGTAGGACCTGGGCACCACCCTGGTAAGGACAGAGACGAGGGCAGCTGCTCTCATGACAACGACAAAGAGGAAGCCGTTCCACGCGATCGGCTCCGGCACGATGGCAAGCGCTACATCACAGAGGGAGAAGTGAGGAATGTGCGATATCAGCGACCTCTCTCTGATCACCTCCTCAACAAATATGTGAGTCAATACGACCAACGCCGACGATACAAGAACGATGACGAAAGAGATCGTCTGGCTAGGGACGCCAGGAGACATCGTCGGCATGATCGCGACGAGGAGAGATATGAGCGCCACGCCAAGGAAAAGTCGAGAGAGCAAGACGACGTGGATAGGCACTGGGACTGTCCCTTCTTCGGACACTGCTGGGATTCAGGAATGAGCCGATTGCCTACAATCGGCAACTGCCCAGAATGTAGACAGAAGAAGAAGGATGCAGCTAACGGGTCCGTGTTCAAACGTCTAGGGCCTCTCCCGCCTCCGAACAAGCACGCTGAGTCCTCTCGGGTGGAAGATCTCGAGGAATTGGAAGACGATGAAGAAGAAGAAGAAGATAAGTACCACCGGCCAAGGTGGTGCCCTGATGGACTCAGCCGTTCCCAAAAGCGTAGGGTTCAGCGACTACATGGTTTGGAGGAAGCCGAAAGGTTATACCTGCACACGTTAAGGAAGGAGCGGCCTGATCTGGCCGCGAAAATTCAGCGAACCCTGGACGAAGAAGGTCGGCCACAAAGGAAAGAGTGGCGCCCCAGACAAAAGAAAGCCGATGATGAGACATCGGCTGGCACAAACATGGTGTTCATCCTTCCGACGGAGTTTAGTGCTCCGAGGATTAGACGAAGCACCCGTGGCACAACTTGATCGTGGCCCACGGCCGGTTATCTTTGAGAAGCCACGAGAAAGAAGCTACGGACACCTGAAGGCCCCGTACTTGCGAGGCTATATCAATGGGCAGCCTCGTCAACAAGATGCTGGTGGACACCGGAGCGGCAGTCAACATTATGCCATACTCCATGCTACGTCGGTTGGGACGCTCTAGCTCGGATCTGATCAAGACCAACGTGACACTGAGCGATTTCAACGGCCAAGCATCTGACGCACGAGGTGTTTTGAACGTTGTTGACGTCAGAAACCCACCGGCGGGCAGAGACGGGCAACACCGTAGAGCCGGGAACAACTAGGGCTGCGGCTGGCCCTAGTCCCTCTGAGCGACGGCCCGCAAAGCCTCCTGGTCGCACGCACCGATGTTTATCACAAGGGCGTGCCACCTGACCTATACCTGGTCGGGAAGGTGTGGATGATGCCTCGCTTAGTTTCCTGCAGGGCACACACGTAAACGTTAAATACGAGCCTCGATCGGCTCTCGGGTTATCCCGTGAATCGGCTCAAAGAGCCGATCCACCCATGATTCGGACGGGGTGTCCGAATATATGGTGGTCCTGCTTGATCAAGGTAAAGCTAATGAGATCTACGACGATTTAGGGTTTTCACCGCATAATCGGATCATCCTACTCAGGATTGGGCCTCGCGCTCGCGCACGGTGATCGTAAGCCGATCCTAGACAGGGCCTAAAAACCAACACGAGGTTGATCCCCGGAACATCCGTTCTAGGACTAGCGAACGCCACCCTACACGCCGCTGGATCCTCCGACCCCTTGTAAGGCCTAACTATTGCAGATATTAAACTAATCCTTGTAGAACAAGGAGCAATCGTAACGGATCAGATCTACTAAACTATGATCAAGCGGGGTGCCGCCCCTACACCTAAGATAGGTGTAAGGGCGGCTAGACATGCAAGGGTTGCACTACGAAAGCATGCAATATGAAGAACAATGCTAACCCTAACATGTCTAAGATAACTACGTTGCTCGCCATCAAAAAGGCTTCAGTACGAGCAACGCATGAACAACGTGGGCAGGCTTGTGCTGCCTAGATCGCAAGATGCGATCTAGGCAGCATGATGCTTACCGGTAGAAACCCTCGAGACGAAGGAGTTGGCGATGCGCCGAGATTTGTTTGTGGTTGAACGTTGGTTGTTGTTTATTCCATAAACCCTAGGTACATATTTATAGTCCAGCGGACTTTCTAATGTGGGCGTGCACCAAACCGTGCACGAGTAAGATTCTAACTTCTAAACTAAGATGCGATCTAATATGTTACAGATACACGGGCAATTAAGCCCAACTTGGTATAAAAGGCCGATTCACGTATTCCTTCTATATATATTTCTTCAAACCCATCTTGATCGCGGCCCACCTCCGACTTGGTCAAATTCTGGTGATAACACATGCTCCCCTGGTTTTGGAAATGACATTTCCAAAATCATTACGCTTTCTTTCGTCGGGTCATGTCGTGGCGGAGCAGAGCTGCCGCAGAATCCCCATCATGATGCCTTGCCCCTTCCACTTCTCCACGTGGCCGTAAAATTTTCCTGTTGGGCAACATCTCCTCGGAAGCTGCTGTGGCATTGAATCTCTCTCATATCCCCTTTATTTAACCGTTCTAAACAGCTTCCGCCTCCTTCGTCCTCCTCGCATTAGCACCAAAAACCCTCTGTGCCGCCATGTCTTCTTCCTCTTCCTCCGAGTTTTCCTACGGGTCCGACTCCTCCCGCGAGACGCCGCCGGAAATTCGTGCCCCGGAAGACTGGGACGAGGAGAGCCATGCCTCCTCCATTTGGTCTGAGGACGACAAATCCTTGACCAGCGGGGATGAAGATCTTCAGTTCCTCGCCGATGGGGAACTGGAGCCAAAAAGCGAGGACGACCAGTTCTCCTGGGACGGCTGCCCCACCTCTGAAGAGGAGGGAGAAGAAGACGACGACGACGACGACTCCCTCGAGGGCTACCCGCCGGCGAAGCGTCTCCGCATGTGGTGGGACGACGACAGCAGCGACGACGAAGACGGGGATGAAGCCCCCGTGGAGGGCTACGGGAGTAGCGACGAGGACCCCATCGGCAGCAGTGCCGATGAGAGTTCTGAGGATGATGATGAGGGCAGTGATGGCCCGTAGATTAGGATCCAATAGTATAGGCCTAGCAGTAGTATATTGGTCAATAGACCCTTCTTTTGTTCTTCCCTCCTCGAGCAATCGGCTCCCCATTGTAAGAAATCCCAATACTAATGAAGAATTCCCTTAGCTTGATTTCGCCGATTTCTTTCATGCTGAGCTTGTCGACTGTTGGCCTAATCCATGCTTAGTGACCGATGGCAACGCATCAGTTTCATAATAATCCGCGAGACAGGCCAATTTAGCCATCCCTCCGAGCTAGCTGGCTCTGCCGATGACGATGACACAGCCGATCTTGGTAAGCTGGCGACTTGATCCTTGAGCAGGCGACTTTAAAAGAGCCCTGGAACTGCCTTGGATGCTCAAACTGATGACTCCGTAACAGAACACCGCTCTCCAAATCAGTTGTGTCATAAGGCTAGCCGATTCCAACCAAATCGGCTCCCAAGAGCAACGACCTTTAGGGCGAGCTGCCCCCCGAGCCTTAATGAAGGCGAATCAGCCACATGTGCCGATATTAGCCTTAACTCATGACGTAGCCCCAAGCAGAGAACCTTCAAGGTGAGCTGCCCCCCGAGTTTCTTCAGTTCTTGCCGGCTAGATCGGCTCCTTTCCTTTGGTGACCTGATCTGCACGTCCAGGCTGCTCTTGGCATTGTTCTAGAAGAGAAGATCCGAGCCTTTAAACTACTCCACTGAGGAGTTCTTCCCTTCGTGCTCCATCGACCCTCTGATCGTAACAGTTATTCCTCTTGAGTCGATGGCCACGCATCGGCTTTCATATCCTTAAGTCGATGTCTGCTGCATCGGCTGTGCTCGAAAATTTTCGAATTTTTAGATTTTTTACGGCCGACTAGTGCATCGGCCCCCATATTCCAATACCCATCACCAAAGGATGAGACGCTTCCATTGCATATCCTCGTGTTCTATCCACCGGGTGCCCCCCCGAGCCGATTCTGTCAAGAGAATTGATGGTATCGGCTCTGTTGGATAACATGTTGAACCCAGGCAGAATGGTGGGTGAGGATAATTTTGGCCGATTGCTGGAATCGGCCTCCATGTTGCTTGTTCGATGAAGGTTTTGTAATGTCCCTTCATAAATTTCTTGGGGCCGATCACAAGGATCAGCCTCGCCATGTTTGCTCCTTGACGTGCTCTTGCTACTCGTTCAGGCCGGTAGACAGAACCAGCCCAATCTCTGATTTTATCATGTTGGTGCGCTTGCTGTCGTCCACCTTGGATGTATCGTGTAACCGTGGAGCACTGAGCTTCGTCGGAAGAACGAGCACCATGTTTGTGCCAGCCGATGTTTCATCATCGGCTTTCCTTTGCTTGGGGCGCCACTCCATTTTCCGTGGACGACCCTCTTCATCCAGGGTTCGCTGAACCTTTGCAGCCAGATCAGGCCTTGCCTTCCTCAATGTATGCAAGTATAACCTCTCGGCTTCTTCCAGGCCGCGCAATCGTTGAACCCTGCGTTTCTGGGAACGGCTGAGTCCGTCAGGGCACCACCTTGGCCGGTGGTACTGTCTTCTTCTTCTCCCTCGTCTTCCGAATCTTCGAGATCTTCCAACCGAGGGGACTCAGCTCGTTTGCTCTGTGGCGGGAGAGGTCCTAAGCGCTCGAACACGGACACGTTGGCTGCCTCCTTCTTCTTCCGGTTGCATTCTGGGCAATTGCCGATTGTTGGCAATCGGCTCATTCCTGAATCCCAGCGAGTGCTCGAAGAAAGGACAATCCCGAGTGCTGTCCTCGTCGTCTCGCTCCTTTGCCTTTCCCTTGGCACAACGCTCGTGCTCCTCCTCATCGCGATTATGCCGACGATGTCTTCTGGCTTCTCTAGCCAGACGATCTCTTTCATCATCATCGCTGGACCGTCGGCGTTGGTCGTACTGACTCACATACTTGTTGAGGAGGTGATCAGAGAGAGGTCGCTGATATCTTATGTTCTTCACTTCTCCCTCCGTTACGTAGCGCTTGCCGTCTTGGCGGAGCCAATCGCGTGGAGCGGCTTCCTCTGTTTCTTTGCTATGAGAGCAGCTGCCCTCATCTCCATCCTTGCCAGCGTGGTGTCCAAGATCTACCATGTTGATATTGCACAGAAACCCGGCTGGCACCCTGCATGGCAAGCATACTCCACCATGTTTACGGCGGGAAAGGGGTGTGTGTCGACCTTCATGGCGTATTGGTTGAAAATCAACCGTCCGTTTTCTATCGCCGCTTGGATGTGCTGACGCCACACCCTGCAGTCGTTGGTGGCATGGGAGAGCGAGTTATGCCATTTGCAGTATGGCTTTCCATTCAGCTCTTGCGCCGTGGGGAATTTGAGACCTTCAGGTATCTTCAACTGCTTTTCCTTGAGTAGGAGGTCGAAGATTTGCTCGGTCTTGGTCACGTCAAAATCAAATCCCCTGGGCGGGCCTGGCGGCTTTACCCGTTTGCAGGACACGGGGCCCGTCGCTCGAGTCCATTCAGCCACTGCTACTTCTTGGTCTCCCGCAAGAACTTCGTCTTCCTCTGCATCGACCAGGGCTACTGCACGCTTGAACTTGTCTTGGTACAGGTCCGGGTGGCGCTGTTCATATGCTGAAAGTTTCGAACCACGTGCGCCAGCGAGGGATAATCTGCTTGGGAGGCCATGTCCTTGAGCGGTGTTGCAAGGCCTGCTACTGCCAACTCGACCGCTTCCTTTTCAGTTATACGAACCGAAAAGCATCGGTTCCTAATGGTCCTGAAGCGCTGGATGTATTCTGTCACAGTTTCTCCGCGCTTCTGACGTAGTTGTGCTAGATCGGCAATGCTAGACTCGGAAGCTTCTGAATGATACTGCTCATGGAACTGCTCTTCCAACTGCTTCCAAGTTTGGATGGAGTTCGGTGGTAGCGATGTGTACCACCCGAAAGCCGATCCTGTGAGGGACTCGTGAGAAGAACCTCACGCGCAACTCATCTGACGCTGAGATCGTGCCCAGCTGTGCCAAATATCGGCTCACATGCTCGATGGAGCTGGACCCATCTGATCCACTAAACTTTGTGAAGTCCGGGAGCCGATATTTGGGTGGCAGCGGGATCAGTTCGTAGCTGTTGGGGTACGGCTTGGTGTAGCCGAACGCCTTCCTTTTCGGCATCATACCGAACTGATCTTTCAGAATTGTACAAATCTGATCCGCTGTGATGGCTGAAGGTGTCGAACCCTGAAGATTCGCCGGGGTGGCATACTTAACCAGCCATGCTTGCTTTTCCGGTTCTAAGCCAACTGCAGGAGCTGGGCTTTGGAGGTTCGTCGGGGTGGCGTACTTAGCCAGCCACGATTGCTTCTCAGGATCGGCTCCTGACGTTCCTCCCGCCGTCCCGGGGCCGCTGATATTGCAGCCTGGTTCGAGAGTGCCCGGGCGTTGCGGTCCGGTACGTATGCGCACGCGTATCCGTGCGGGATCTCCTTAGGCGGCTCGGGTAGGAATTGGTAGTCACTAGGATCACCACCAACCTTGTAGACGACGTATGCCGATGAGTTCGGCGGTTCCGGTGCTGCCCATGCGAACGGCCGGGGCTGGAGCGGCATCTCTCCTTTGAAAGTCCCCGGAGCCGGTCCCGACGGGGAGTACCGGTGACTCATGATTTCCTGGACGACGCGCGAGCGACACGCTCCAAGGTGTTCACCGGGCTCTCGAGTGGCGGTGCAGCGAATGAGCCACCATGTAGTTGATCTCCTGCCGCAGCGACCTGGTGCGTTCTTCTGACGGGGCGGACAGGTCCACTCCATCGAGTGCGCCTTCAGGTGTGAAACCCTTCCACCTGACGCCATGGGAGCGGGTTCGGTGGAAGGAGCCGATGAGTTCGGCTTCGAGGGTTGCCTTGATCTCGTCATGCTTCTTCTTGAGCTCATCAGGCGGATCCGCGTACGTGACCGGAGGGTCTTCCGCCATCTTGGATGTAGATGGCGATGTCGTGGATGTCGTCGACGGTCCCACCGGGCGTGCCGAAATGTGTTGACGTCAGAAACCCACTGGCGGGCAGAGACGGGCAACACCGTAGAGCCGGGAACAACTAGGGCTGCGGCTGGCCCTAGTCCCTCAGAGCGACGGCCCGCAAAGCCTCCTGGTCGCACGCACCGATGTTTATCACAAGGGCGTGCCACCTGACCTATACCTGGTCAGGAAGGTGTGGATGATGCCTCGCTTAGTTTCCTGCAGGGCACACACGTAAACGTTAAATACGAGCCTCGATCGGCTCTCAGGTTATCCCGTGAATCGGCTCAAAGAGCCGATCCACCCATGATTCAGACGGGGTGTCCGAATATATGGTGGTCCTGCTTGATCAAGGTAAAGCTAATGAGATCTACGACGATTTAGGGTTTTCACCGCATAATCGGATCATCCTACTCAGGATTGGGCCTCGCGCTCGCGCACGGTGATCGTAAGCCGATCCTAGACAGGGCCTAAAAACCAACACGAGGTTGATCCCCGGAACATCCGTTCTAGGACTAGCAAACGCCACCCTACACGCCGCTGGATCCTCCGACCCTTTGTAAGGCCTAACTATTGCAGATATTAAACTAATCCTTGTAGAACAAGGAGCAATCGTAACGGATCAGATCTACTAAACTATGATCAAGCGGGGTGCCGCCCCTACACCTAAGATAGGTGTAAGGGCGGCTAGACATGCAAGGGTTGCACTACGAAAGCATGTAACATGAAGAACAATGCTAACCCTAACATGTCTAAGATAACTACGTTGCTCGCCATCAAAAAGGCTTCAGTACGAGCAACGCATGAACAACGTGGGCAGGCTTGTGCTGCCTAGATCGCAAGATGCGATCTAGGCAGCATGATGCTTACCGGTAGAAACCCTCGAGACGAAGGAGTTGGCGATGCGCCGAGATTTGTTTGTGGTTGAACGTTGGTTGTTGTTTATTCCATAAACCCTAGGTACATATTTATAGTCCAGCGGACTTTCTAATGTGGGCGTGCACCAAACCGTGCACGAGTAAGATTCTAACTTCTAAACTAAGATGCGATCTAATATGTTACAGATACACGGGCAATTAAGCCCAACTTGGTATAAAAGGCCGATTCACGTATTCCTTCTATATATATTTCTTCAAATCCATCTTGATCGCGGCCCACCTCTGACTTGGTCAAATTCTGGTGATAACAAACGTGGATCTGGCCGTAGGAAGGAAAACCATCCCTACGACGTTCTTTATTGTCGATAGCAAGAGCACCTATGCTGTCCTGCTAGGGAGAGATTGGATCCACGCCAACTGTTGCATTCCATCCACGATGCACCAATGCTTAATACAGTGGGATGGAGATGAAGTAGAGGTCGTCCACGCAGATGACTCAGCCGAGATTTCAACGGCTGGCATGAACGTTTAGGAGACGATAGGCCAAGAGCCACTCCCAGGCATCAATTTGGACGACTGCGAGCGCATCGACGTGACGAAGGACGGGGTTAGGCTGGTCTTATCCACCGGCCTGACCGTATAGCAAGAACAAATCTATGGACGAACGTGGCGAGGCCGATCCTTGTGATCGGCCCCAAAGATCTATGGACGAACATTGCAAAACCTTCATTGAGCGATTCAATCAACATGGAGGCCGATTCCAGCAATCGGCCAAAATTATCCTCACCATACGTTTTGCCTGTGTTCAACGTCGATCTAACGAGGCAACGGGTTTACGTCGGCTGACGAGTTGGAAGAAGTCAACATTGGTCCTAACGGAGCCGACGTTCAAATATAGTGTCTTAGCTAACCACAGAGCCGATATCCGCAGTTACCTGGCAGATTCGGCTCGGGGGGCACCTAATCAGATGAACATGTGCGATACATGTGCAGTGAAATATTGGGGGCCGATAGAAAATCGGCTAGTAAAAAAAAATTCTCATGATGTACAGCCGATGCACGGACATCGACTTTAGAACTAAGAAATAAAGCCGATGCACAGCCATCGACTCTAGTACAAATTACACAGGATCTACCAGCTGCGTGTTCAAGACGTGGATCTCGACCAAGTCAGTCTGCAGTTCTGCTTCGAGGCGTTCTGCTTCCTCGAGGGAGTAAACAATGAGAGCTTCCTCAGCTTCAATGAGCTGATTTTGTTGCCCGAACCTTCTCTTCGAGAACCTCCAACCCTTTGCGCAAGGTCGCCAGTTCAGCAGTGCTGTCAGAGGTGTCAGTTTTGGCGTACAAGGCAGCCTTTTGCTCATTAAGCCGTTGGTGTTTCGTCTGCAATATCGGCTTTCAACGGAAGAAAAGGTGATCGGCTCTGGTGTATCTACTGTCGGCTTGGCCAAGATTGGCCACCTTCTCAGCTACACTCGTGGGAATGGCTAGGACCAGAGTAGCTGACCTTTTCTTGGAGGCCGATGGTGGCAAGACTGGCTGGCTCTGCATGGTCGTTTTCTCAGATTTGCTCGAGCTCGGGTCCATTTGTCTGAACTGTGTGTCCTCAACGTTGTTCTCGCCTTGACTGAGGCTCGGGGGGCAGCTGACCTGGTAGATGCTCTGTTTTTAGAAGCCGATTGGGGTGTCATCGGCTGGCCCTGCATCATAACCTTCTTCAAAGGTGGTGAGTTCTGGCAGAAGAGGGTCACTGGAGCTGGTGGGAGGAATTTAAGAGCTCTCTTGAAGGCATGGGTCTTCCACATTATCCACCAGATCTCAGAGTTATCAGTCGAGGAGTTGAAGGATAATTTGTGAAGGACCGATGCGTTGTCATCGGCTCATTGAGCATTGGCTAAGTTGACAATCGGCACAGTCAGTATGAGGGGAAATGGCTAAATTAGCATAAAGGAAATCGGCAAAATCAAATTGGGGGAAATTCTTCATTGATAAACGGGATTTCTTACATAAAGAGCTGATTGCTCTCAAAAGGAAGTACCAGGGGATACATTGCCCCATCTGCTACTACTGATCCTATGCTAAGGGTCCTATCTATGGGCCGTCGCTATCCTCGTCGTCGCCGTCATCGCCGCTATCGGCGCTACTCCCGGCGGGCTCGTCGTCGCTGCTGCAGCGGCCGCCGGCAGGGCCCTCGTTGTCCTCGTCTTCCTCGTCAGCGTCGTCGTCGTCGCTGTTGAAGTCGCTGAGGTTCACCGGCCAGAGGCAGAAGCGCTTGGCCGGCGGTTCGTCGGAGGAGGTGTCGTCGTCCTCCTCCTCCTCCTCCTCCTCCTCCTCCTCCTCTTCCTCCTCGGAGGAGGTGAAGTCGTCCCAGGAGAAGCGATCGTCATCGCTCTCCTCCTCCGTTTCCCCGTCGGCAAGGAAGCGGAGGTCACTTTCCCCGTCGGTCGAGGACTTGTCGTCCTCAGACCAGACGGAGAAGTCGTGGCTGGACTCGTCCCCGTCTTCTATGGCGCGGCGAATGTGGGCCTCGTGGGCCTCCTCCGGGTCCCACTCCGGCGTCGGCTCGCGGGAGGGGGAGGACTGGGTGGAAAGACCCGACGAGGCGAGAGGAGGAAGAAGACATGGTGGCGAGAGGAGGGCTTTTGGAGTGCTAATGCGAAGGGGATGAAGAAGTGAACTGCAGGATGCGGTTAAAATAAAGGGATATAGTGGAGATTCAATGCCACAGCAGTTTCCGAGGAAGTGGTGCCCAAAGAAAAAAAAAAATTGCCAGGTCACGCGGAGAAGTGGAGGAGGCAAGGCATCATGATGAAGGATACTGCGACGGTTCTGCTCTGCCACGACATGACCCGACGAAGAAAAAGCGAGTGATTTTGGAATTGTCATTTCCAAAACCGAGGGGGCATGTGTTATCACCGGAATTTGACCGGATCAGAGGTGGGCCGCGATTAAAGATGGGCTTGAAGAATATACATGGAAGAAATACATGAATCGGCCTTGTATACAAAGTTTGGGCTAGTTTGCCCGTGTATCTGTAATATAGTAGGATACATGTCGGTTAGATAGAGTTTGGCTCGTGCACGGTTGGGATTATTCCCACGTTAGAAAGTCTACGGACTATAAATATGTATCTAGGGTTTCTGGAATAAACAACAATCACGTTCACCACAAACCAATCTAGGCGCATCGCCAACTCCCATGTCTCGAGGGTTTCTTCCGGGTAAGCATCATGCTGCCTAGATCGCATCTTGCGATCTAGGCAGTACACGTTTATTCGCTGTTCATGCGTTGCTCGTGCTGAAGCCTTATTGATGGCGAGCAACGTAGTTATCATAGATGTGTTAGGGTTAGCATTGTTTCATCGTATCATATGCTTTCGTCCGTGCAACCCTTAGACGTCTAGCCGCCCTTACACCTATATTAGGTGTAAGGGCGGCACCCCGCTTGATTATTATTTAGTAGATCCGATCCGTTATGATTGCTCCTTGTTCTTCAAGGATTAGTTTAATATCTACGTAGTTAGGCCTTACAAACGGGTTGAAGGATCCAGTGGCGCGTAGGGTGTAGTTTGTTAGCCCTAGACAAGATGTTCCGGGGATCAACTTCATGTTGGTTTTTAGGTCTTGTCTAGGGTCGGCTTATGATCACCGTGCGTGGCCGCTAGGCTCAATCACGCGTAGGATGTTCCGATTATGTGGTGAAAACCCTAAATCGTAGTAGGTCGTTTTAGCTTTATATTGATCAAGCAGGACCACCATCTGATCGTACACCTCGTACGAATCATGGGTGAATCGGCTCCTTGAGCCGATTCACGAGACAACTCTGAGAGCCGATCGAGGCTCGTATTTAATGTTTACGTGTATGCCATGCGGGAAACTAAGCGAGACAAATCCATCACCTTCCCGACCAGGTATAGGTCAGGTGGCACGCCCTTGCACCAAGCATCGGACGTGCGTGCCGAGTCTTTGCGGGCCGTCGCTCGAGGGACCAGGGCCAGCCGCAGTCCTGGGAGCCTCCCGGCTCTACTGTGTTGCCCGTCGCTGCTCGCCGGTGGGTTTCTGACCGCAACAGCTACATAACATGAAAAAAAGGTAAGGATCTAAATACAACATATATTTCAGAACTCTAAAATTTAATTTTGCCATTCTTGTGTAGATCCGCGTTGTGATTTTGCATGCTTATAGGATACATCCATATTTTAAAAAATATTTTATTTTTTTTAATATAAGGGGATTACTCGAGCTCAGAAGCCAAGAAAAGTTTCCAAGATTGAATATGTTGTCTAGCCTACAACAAATCATAGGAGGAACATCCCTTTCTAGATTTGTGTGAATGTGTGAGTTACTCTTTTGAGGGAATGCTTAAAATAAGTCCGGCTTTGAATTGATGAAGGCATCAGCTGATGAGGAGTTACAACAAGAAAAGATGAGTGGGGACGCCAGCTTTATTATAGAACAAGTGGAGAAAAAACAACAGAAGACTACACCAAAAAGCCAAGCAACTCTAAACGAATATAGCCTCATCAAAGTAGAAGGAGCTTTGTCTTATATTCCATAGGAGTGACACCAAGCATGTCCAAATCAACAAACCTCCACCGTACCAACCTTGCTGCCTATCGAAACTTGACGCGGCTGCAACCTAGCAATACTTGAGAATCCGAAGGAGGGGATCTTGCGACGACGCCTCCAAGAAGGTGAACGACGCAAAAGGAAGTCAATGTCGTTCGCAGAAACCAAGGTCCTCCAAAGCTTTCACCCAGACCCCACAACACCAACCCTAGAGCTCGGCATAGCCACGGACCAAAAATCCAACATTGGATAAATCATTGGCATCAACTGTAGCTTGACACCGACCTAGCAAGCCCCCTAGGCAATAGGACGACCGCAAACAACCAAAGGTGACCCCGTGTATAAGAAACCATGCTGACATCGCTATTGGACTGCGACAAACAAGAGATCAAAGGGTGATTTGGAAGACGCTGTGTTGGGAGCTCACCCCAAGCGAGGGCACTGGCGAAGAAGATTGACGCGGACGGGTGGAGGCCATCAAGCCAAAGAAAAGGGGGGTCTTCATGGTGACGCCTTCGAGAAGGGAACGACACCCGGAGGTGTCGCCATCGCTAGCAATGACCACAACATGTGGGGCTTTCTCCGAGACCCATCCAAATCAAGCATCCGGCCTCCACCACGAGGACGTGAGGCGTCGTTGCCGAACCACCAACCCAAGAAGCGCAGTGGTCTAGCACCAACTAGGATCACATGTGGAAACACACGCCAAATCCCAAAGCACATGCCTCCGCGCAGGCCCGGCCCGACCTAGATCCATGCATCGCCACAATGGTGCAAGATCTGCCGACACCATGACGGCTGCATCGCCAGGCAGGTCCATAACATCCGGAGAGGCTCGCCACAACCACGAGGACATGAAATCTCCACCTACGCGCCATATCCATCCAAGTATCTGGGGCGTCCAGCCCACGCGTTAGATCCACAAGATCTGGGGCATGCTCGTACCCGATCAGGGAGAGCACCACATACACTACAAGAAAAGTTGCCATGGCCGACGAAGTTGAAGTCGCGCCGTGGTTGCTGGTGTACCATGGCCGACGATTTTGGGTCCCTCCGTGGTGCATGTCAAAACTTTTTTTTTCTCGTTTTTGAGGCCACCTAGCCCGACGAAAGCGGCCAAAACGTCGCGTATGGTGGCCCGGGACGTGGTGCATCGCGAATTCTCGGGTTCGCCGGCCGAGTCAACGCA
>NC_061511.1:242424602-242435281 GCF_022539505.1 Lolium rigidum
GCTGCTAGGCTCCGCCACGCCTCGCCTCGCCTGTACAACCTTCTCAGCTGTCGCGGCGGCAGGCGGCCTCGAGCTCGGAGGTTTGGTTCGAGGACGACGATGCGGCCGCTCAGCCGGCTAATGGGCCCGACTGACTGAAGAAGTGGGCCAATCCATGCGGCCACTGCGAGAAAGGGCCGCCAGTCCGGGCACAGAGGTTCCCCCCCACACACAAAAAAAAGTTGAAAAGTGGGTGGGCCCATTTTCCCTCCAAAAACTATGATTTGCCCTCTCTTTTTCCGCCATTTCCCCGCCACTCCCGCCATTTCCCCCCTCCCGCCTTGACATCCCCTCGCCTCCTCGCCGCAAAGATGTCGCCGAAGAAGTTCCAAAATCCTCACCTCGTCGTCGATGGATCCGAGGCGAAGAAGAAGAAGCCACGGAAGGTGAAGGGGCGGCCGGAGAACTGGACGAATGTGAGGTAGGTGCTCGACGTCCAGCGTCGCGTGGTGATCTCGGCTGACCGTCGTGCGAGGGAGGCCCAGTCCAAGGATCTCAAGGCCAAGGCGTCCATGAACGTTATCATGGAGAGGATCGTGCCATCGTCGAACAGCGGAATTTGGGAGAGCCAAACCAGCGTCTCTTTGCTGGCAAACAACTTGTTGGCCACACAGAAGTTACTCGATGACCGGCAGGGGCGCCCCTGGTGCGGTTCTCGCCGCCACTCGACTACCTTGACAACAACCCCCACGGCGGCTTCGACCCTAAGTCATGCTTTGTGACGGAGCGGACGACCAGGGACTAGCGCCCTCGCACTGGCGTCCACATCCCACCGAACCTCAACATCATGTAATCCGACTTGGCCCTCTGCTGTTCACAGGAAGCTCACAAGGGGTCGGGTCGTCGTACCAGCCCGCCGGGCAGGGCGCGCACAACGTGTTCGACGGATTGTCGGATGAGGCTATGGAGGAAATCATCCAGCGCGGTTCCAAGGACGCGCTCATGCAGCAGGGGAGTCCCAAGCCTATGTCGACCAAGAGCCGTAGGAGGAGTTGGACGAGGACGATGAAGAGGAGGAAGAAGAGGAATTGCCATTCCCGTGCTGGCTGCAAAGAAGATGAAAGCTTCGGCCAACAAGAAAAAAGATAGCTCCGACAGCCGCGGCCCAAAGTGGAGGACAAAGGAGGACGAATGCCTCGCCAAAGCATGGAAGGTTGTGAGCATTGATGCGTGTAGTTGACACGTCCATTGGGAACCCCAAGAGGAAGGTAAGAAACCAAGGTTTAATCGAACCAGTAGGAGTCAAGAAGCACGTTGAAGGTTGTTGCTGACGGGATGTAGTGCGGCGCAACACCAGGGATTCCGGCGCCAACGTGGAACCTGCACAACACAACCAAAGTACTTTGCCCCAACGAACAGGTGAGGTTGTCAATCTCACCGGCTTATCTGTAACAAAGGATTAACCGTATTGTGTGGAAGATGATTGTTTGCAGAGAAAACGAGTAAAACAAGTATTGCAGCAGATTTGTATTTCAGTATTAAAGAATGGACCGGGGTCCACGGTTCACTAGAGGTGTCTCTCCCATAAGATAAAAGCATGTTGGGTGAACAAATTACGGTCGGGCAATTGACAAATAGAGAGGGCATAACAATGCACATACATGACATGATAAGTATAGTGAGATTTAATTGGGCATTACGACAAAGTACATAGACCGCCATCCAACTGCATCTATGCCTAAAAAGTCCACCTTCGGGTTATCGTCCGAACCCCTTCCGATATTAAGTTGCAAAGCAACGGACAATTGCATTAAGTATGGTGCGTAATGTAATCGACAACTACATCCTCGGACATAGCGCCAATGTTTTATCACTAGTGGCAATAGCACAACACAACCTTAGAACTTTTCGTCACTCGTCCCGGGTGTCAATGCGAGCATGAACCCACTATCGAGCATAAATACTCCCTCTTGGAGTTAAAAGCAAAAACTTGGCAGAGCCTCTACTAGTAACGGAGAGCATGCAAGATCATAAACAACACATATGTAATAACTTGATAATTAACATAACATGGTATTCTCTATCCATCGGATCTCGACAAACACAACATAGAGTATTACAGATAGATGATCTTGATCATGTTAGGCAGCTCACAAGATCCAACAATGAAGCACAATGAGGAGAAGACAACCATCTAGCTACTGCTATGGACCCATAGTCCGGGGGTGAACTACTCACTCATCACTCCGGAGGCGACCATGGCGGTGTAGAGTCCTCCGGGAGATGAATCCCCTCTCCGGCGAGGTGCCGGAGGAGATCTCCGGAATCCCCCGAGATGGGATCGGCGGCGGCGGCGTCTCGGTAAGGTTTTCCGTATCGTGGTTTTCGCATCGGGGGTTTCGCAACGGAGGCTTTAAGTAGGCGGAAGGGCAGAGTCGGGGGCCTGACGAGGGGCCCACACCATAGGGCGGCGCGGGCCCCTCCTAGGCCGCGCCGCCTTGTGGCGTCGCCACCTCGTGGCCCCACTTCGTATGCTCTTCGGTCTTCTGGAAGGCTCGTGGCAAAATAGGCCCCTGGGTCTTCGTTTCGTCCAATTCCGAGAATATTTCGTTACTAGGATTTCTGAAACCAAAAACAGCTAGAAAACAGGAACTGGCACTTCGGCATCTTGTTAATAGGTTAGTTCCAGAAAATGCACGAATATGACATAAAGTGTGCATAAAACATGTAGGTATCATCAATAATATGGTATAGAACATAAGAAATTATCGATACGTCGGAGACGTATCAAGCATCCCAAGCTTAGTTACTGCTTCGTCCCGAGCGGGTAAAACGATAACAAAGATAATTTATGAAGTGATATGCCATCATAACCTTGATCATACTATTTGTAAACATATGTAGTGGATGCAGCGATCAAAACAATGGTAATGACATGAGTAAACAAGTGAATCATAAAGCAAAGACTTTTCATGAATAGTATTTCAAGACAAGTATTAATAAGTCTTGCATAAGAGTTAACTCATAAAGCAATAAATCAAAGTAAAGGCATTGAAGCAACACAAAAGAAGATTAAGTTTCAGCGGTTGCTTTCAACTTGTAACATGTATATCTCATGGATAATTGTCAACATAGAGTAATATAACAAGTACAATATGCAAATTTGTAGGAATCAATGCACGAGTTAATCACAAGTGTTTGCTTCTTGAGGTGGAGAGAGATAGGTGAACTGACTCAACATAAAAGTAAAGAGAATGGTCCTTCAAAGAGGAAAGCATCGATTGCTATATTTGTGCTAGAGCTTTTATTTTGAAAACATGAAACAATTTTGTCAACGGTAGTAATAAAGCATATGAGTTATGAAAGTTATATCTTACAAGTTGCAAGCCTCATGCATAGTATACTAATAGTGCCCGCACCTTGTCCTAATTAGCTTGGACTACCGGATCTTTGCAATGCACATGTTTTAACCAAGTGTCACAATGGGGTACCTCCATGCTTGCCTGTACAAAGGTCTAAGGAGAAAGCTCGCATTTTGGATTTCTCGCTTTTGATTATTCTCAACTTAGACATCCATACGGGACAACATGGACAACGGATAATGGACTCCTCTTTAATGCATAAGCTTGTGGCAACAATTATTATTCTCATATGAGATTGAGGATATATGTCCAAGACTGAAACTTCCACCATGAATCATGGCTTTAGTTAGCGGCCCAAAGTTCTTCTCTAACAATATGCATGCTCCAACCATGAAGGTGGTAGATCTATCTTGCTTCAGACAAGACGGACATGCATAGCAACTCACATGATATTCAACAAAGAATAGTTGATGGCGTCCCTAGAAGCATGGTTATCGCACAACAAGCAACTTAATAAGAGATAAAGTGCATAAGTACATATTCAATACCACAATAGTTTTTAAGCTATTTGTCCCATGAGCTATATATTGCAAAGGTGAATGATGGAATTTTAAAGGTAGCACTCAAGCAATTTACTTTGGAATGGCGGATAAATACCATGTAGTAGGTAGGTATGGTGGACACGAATGGCATAGTGGTTGGCTCAAGGATTTTGGATGCATGAGAAGTATTCCCTCTCGATACAAGGTTTAGGCTAGCAAGGTTATTTGAAACAAACACAAGGATGAACGGTACAGCAAAACTCACATAAAAGACATATTGTAAACATTATAAGACTCCATACCGTCTTCCTTGTTGTTCAAAACTCAATACTAGATGTTATCTAGACTCTAGAGAAACCAAATATGCAAACCAAATTAGCAAGCTCTAAGTATTTCTTCATTAATGGGTGCAAAGTATATGATGCAAGAGCTTAAACATGAGCACAACAATTGCCAAGTATCAAATTATCCAAGACATTTTAGAGTTACTACATGTAGCATTTTCCAATTCCAACCATATAACAATTTAACGAAGAAGAAACTTCGCCATGAATACTATGAGTGGAGCCTAAGGACATATTTGTCCATATGCTACAGCGGAGTGTGTCTCTCTCCCATAAAGTGAATGCTAGGATCCATTTTATTCAAACAAAACAAAAACAAAAACAAACCAACGCTCCAAGCAAAGTACACAAGATGTGACGGAATAAAAATATAGTTTCAGGGGAGGAACCTGATAATGTTGTCGATGAAGAAGGGGATGCCTTGGGCATCCCCAAGCTTAGACGCTTGAGTCTTCTTAATATATGCGAGGGTGAACCACGGGGCATCCCCAAGCTTAGAGCTTTCACTCTCCTTGATCATATTGCATCATACTCCTCTCTTGATCCTTGAAAACTTCCTCCGCACCAAACTCGAAACAACTCATTAGAGGGTTAATGCATAATAAAAATTCACATGTTCAGAGGTGACACAATCATTCTTAACACTTCTGGACATTGCATAAAGCTACTGAACATTAATGGATCAAAGAAATTCATCCAACATAGCAAAAGAGGCAATGCGAAATAAAAGACAGAATCTGTCAAAACAGAACAGTCCGTAAAGATGGATTTTATTAGGCCACCAGACTTGCTCAAACGAAAATGCTCAACTTGAATGAAAGTTGCGTACATATCTGAGGATCATGCACGTAAATTGGCTTAATTTTCTGAGCTACCTACGGGGAGGTAGACCCAGATTCGTGACAGCAAAGAAATCTGGAACTACGCAGTAATCCAAATCTAGTACTTACTTTACTATCAAAGACTTTACTTGGCACAACAAAACTCAAAACTAATATAAGGAGAGGTTGCTACAGTAGTAAACAACTTCCAAGACACAAATATAAAACAAAAATACTGGAGTAAAAACATGGGTTGTCTCCCATAAGCGCTTTTCTTTAACGCCTTTCAGCTAGGCGCAGAAAGTGTATATCAAGTATTATCGAAGGGTGGTGCACCTACAGCGGGGTTTGGAGTTTTCTCAACCATGCATAGCATATTGGATACATAAGTTTCAGCGTCTCCCTTTTCATTAGTCTTGGGCTTGCTACTCTCATCAAACAAATTTTCAGGAACAAGCCAAGCATAGTTATTTTCTAGTGCATCATTCATAGCTAGGAGTTTACATGGTATTGGTGCTTTGATCTCCCCACCATCATTATTATTAGTGTACCTTATCCTATCCATATCCATTTTTTCAAGGAGACCAACAAAATTAGTATGAGAACCAAGCATATTAAATTTAGCGAAGACCTTTCTAGCCTCTCTTTCTAGACCACCAAATTCTCTAAGAAGGGTTTCTAAAACAAAATCTTTCTTTTCCCCTCTTCCATATCACCAAGTGTAAGAAACATGTGTTGGATTATAGGATTTAGATTAACAAATTTAGTTTCCAACATGCGAACTAAAGCAGCAGCAGACAATTTCATAAGTAGGAGCAAGTTCTACCAAGTGTCTATCTTCAAAATCTTCAACGGTACTAACATGGGTGAAAAATTCTTCTATATTGTTCCTCCCAATTATAGACCCTTGTCCTACCGGTATGTTCTTTGCGGTAAAATTAAAAGGAAACATGATGAAATAAGTAAAGTAAATGCAAGTAACTAATTTTTTTTTGTATTTTTGATATAGCAAACAAGACAGTAAATAAAGTAAAGCTAGCAACTGATTTTTTTGTGTTTTGATATAATGCAGCAAACAAAGTAGTAAATAAAATAAAGCAAGACAAAAACAAAGTAAAGAGATTGGGAAGTGGAGACTCCCCTTGCGAGCGTGTCTTGATCTCCCGGCAACGGCGCCGAAATTTGCTTGATGCGTGTAGTTGACACGTCCGTTGGGAACCCCAAGAGGAAGGTGTGATGCGCACGGCGGCAAGTTTCCCTCGATAAGAAACCAAGGTTTAATCGAACCGAGTAGGAGTCAAGAAGCACGTTGAAGGTTGATGGCGGCGGGATGTAGTGCGGCGCAACACCGGAGATTCCGGCGCCAACGTGGAACCCGCACAACACAACCAAAGTACTTTGCCCCAACGAAACAGATGAGGTTGTCAATCTCACCGAGCTTGCTGTAACAAAGGATTAACCGTATTGTGTGGAAGATGATTGTTTGCGAGAGAAAACGAGTAAAACAAGTATTGCGACAGATTTGTATTTCGAGTATTAAAGAATGGACCGGGGTCCACAGTTCACTAGAGGTGTCTCTCCCATAAGATAAAAGCATGTTGGGTGAACAAATTACGAGTCGGGCAATTGACAAATAGAGAGGGCATAACAATGCACATACATGACATGATAAGTATAGTGAGATTTAATTGGGCATTACGACAAAGTACATAGACCGCCATCCAATCGCATCTATGCCTAAAAGTCCACCTTCGGGTTATCGTCCGAACCCCTTCCAGTATTAAGTTGCAAAGCAACGAGACAATTGCATTAAGTATGGTGCGTAATGTAATCGACAACTACATCCTCGGACATAGCGCCAATGTTTTATCCCTAGTGGCAACGAGCACAACACAACCTTAGAACTTTCTATCACCGTCCCAGTGTGTCAATGCAGGCATGAACCCACTATCGAGCATAAATACTCCCTCTTGGAGTTAAAAGCAAAAACTTGGCCGAGCCTCTACTAGTAATCGGAGAGCATGCAAGATCATAAACAACACATATGTAATAACTTGATAATTAACATAACATGGTATTCTCTATCCATCGGATCCCGACAAACACAACATAGAGTATTACGAGATAGATGATCTTGATCATGTTAGGCAGCTCACAAGATCCAACAATGAAGCACAATGAGGAGAAGACAACCATCTAGCTACCGCTATGGACCCATAGTCCAGGGGTGAACTACTCACTCATCACTCCGGAGGCGACCATGGCGGTGTAGAGTCCTCCGGGAGATGAATCCCCTCTCCGGCAGGGTGCCGGAGGAGATCTCCAGAATCACCCGAGATGGGATCGGCGGCGGCGGCGTCTCAGTAAGGTTTTCCGTATCGTGGTTTTTTGCATCAGGGGTTTCGCAACGGAGGCTTTAAGTAGGCGGAAGGGCAGAGTCGGGGGCCTGACGAGGGGCCCACACCATAGGGCGGCGCGGGCCCCTCCTAGGCCACGCCGCCTTGTGGTGTCGCCACCTCGTGGCCCCACTTCGTATGCTCTTCGGTCTTCTGGAAGGTTCGTGGAAAAATAGGCCCCTGGGTCTTCGTTTCGTCCAATTCCGAGAATATTTCGTTACTAGGATTTCTGAAACCAAAAACAGCAGAAAACAGGAACTGGCACTTCGGCATCTTGTTAATAGGTTAGTTCCAGAAAGTGCACGAATATGACATAAAGTGTGCATAAAACATGTAGGTATCATCAATAATATGGCATAGAACATAAGAAATTATCGATACGTCGGAGACGTATCAAGCATCGACCCTTTCATCGGCGTGAACCAAAACTCCGACATGTATTGATCGAGAGTGAAGGTGGCGTTCGATGATCAACATGGTGCTTCTGTTCAAGACCAATGTCGCGGCGAAGAGGCAAGAGAAAGACTTGGTGCTTCTATGCCTGACAGAACCACCATGGAAACTAAAATGCAGGCGTGGTACGAGGAGCAACTTGCCATGATCTTCCGTGAGAGGGCCACACCACCGCCGGCTATGACCACGAGCTCTACAGCAACGTCGACATCGACTACGGTAGAGGAGGCGCCATCGACGGCAGAAGAGGCGCCATCGACAAATGCCATTTGATTTATTTCAATATATCGCCGGTGCTGGGCGTTTTTTTGGTTCATCGAGTGATGCATGTAAAATGCATACATGAACCTTGTAGTTTATTGTGCTAAAATCTTTATTATATTGCAACTTTATTATATTTATTGGGACTGATACGTGCATTTTGCATCATCATTACTACATATATGTTTAGTTTACATTGTTATTTTACATAAGACATCATTATCTATGCATTTTTAGTCAGTTTTCGGGACTTTCCTATAAAGTCGCCTTCATTGGTATTTAATTCCTGGGAGGCAAAATACCTCCTTTTTCGTATTTTATTTGTTTCAGGACTTTCTGGATCGCTATAAATCGAGGGAAAAATACATGGTCAGTTTTTCACCTGGAGAAGGACCGTGAGCGAAAAAAGCACGCGAAGGGAGCCACAAGGGCTGAACGGACCCAGGTGGCGCACCCAGACATGTAGGGCGCGCCACCCGAGGTCATTCGCACCTCGAGTGTCGCCTCGGGCTCCCCTTTATACCAGAGCCTCTGTTTCGCCCAAAAACCTAAGCCATATTTTTCCGAGATTTATTGAGGCGGCGGAGGCGAAAGTCCTCTCCTACTTGGCGAGATTTATTGAGGCGGCGGCGGAGGCGAAAGCCCAAAATCATGTTGCATCGGTGCCTCTGGTGAAGGGGAAATCGATGCTATCGACATCCCCGCTCCTCCTTGGCTTGGGAGGGTGATGTCTACGCACGCTTTTATTCCTGTAGACAGTGTTGGGCCTCCAAGAGCAGAGGTTTGTAGAACAGCAGCAAGTTTCCCTTAAGTGAATCACCTAAGGTTTATCGAACTCAGGGAGGAAGAGGTCAAAGATATCCCTCTCAAGCAACCCCCGCAATCACGATACAAGAAGTCTCTTGTGTCCCCAACACACCTAATACACTTGTCAGATGTATAGGTGCACTAGTTCGGAGAAGAGATAGTGAAATACAAGTGGTATGAATGAATATGAGCAGTAGTAACGGCACCATAAAATAGCTTGCCGGCGTGCAGTTGATGGTAGTAATATTGCAGGAAGTAAAGATGCAGGTAAAACGAGTAAATAAGCGATGATTGCGGTATTTGGAAACAAGGCCTAGGGATCATACTTTCACTAGTGGACACTCTCAACATTGATCACATAATAAAACCACTCTACACTCTCTTGTTGGATGATGAACACCACTAATTGTGTAGGGCTACAAGAGCACCTCAATGCCGGAGTTAACAAGCTCCACAACATTCGATGTTCATATTTAAATAACCTTAGAGTGCATGATAGACCAACGCAATTATACCGAGTACTAACATAGCATGCACACTTGTCACCATCAAGCTATGAAAGGGGGAATAGATCACATCAATACCATCATAGTAATAGTTAACTCCATAATCTACAAGAGATTACAATCATAAACTACGCCAAGTACTACATGATGCACACACTTGTCACCATTACATCATGGAGGAGGAATAGACTACTTTAATAACATCACTAGAGTAGCACATAGATTAATAGTGATATAAAGCACATTGCAATCATAAAAGAATATAAATAAGCGAGTTCACTATGCTATTACTGAATTACTCTTTGGCAAGATAACGAACACTAATTCATCATGTAGGCAAACCTTAAAGATGTATTCCCAAGTACTAATAAACACCCGACGCCATCACTTGTGAGCATTCATAGGAGGTACTAACACACCACAATTTCATAGAGACATCCGACTCAAATCATAACTCGGTGAATAAGTATTCCGTGAAATATAGCCTAAGAGACCCACACGGTGCACACACTTGTCACCTTTACACACGTGGGACAAGGAGTCTCCGGAGATCACATAAGTAAAATCCACTTGAATAGCATAACGACATCTAGATTACAAGCTCATCATATGGATCTCAATCATGTAAAGCAGCTCATGAGATCATTGTATTGAAGTACATAGGAGAGAGAGATGAACCACATAGCTACCGGTACAACCCTTAGCCTCGATGGAGAACTACTCCCTCATCATGGGAGACAGCAGCGGTGATGAAGATGGCGGTGGTGTCGATGGAGATGCCTTCCGGGGGCACTTCCCCGTCCCGGTGGCGTGCCGGAACAGAGACTTCTGTCCCCCAGATCTTGGCTTCGCGATGGCGGCGGCTCTGGAAGGTTTCTCGTACCGTGGCTTTTCCGTGTCGAAGATTTAGGTCAGGACGGCTTAAATAGGCGAAGAGGCGGAGTCGGAAGGGCTACGGAGCAGCCACACAACAGCGGGGCGCCCCCCCCTTGGGCTGCGCCGCCACCTTGTGTGGTGGGCATGTGGCTCTCCTCTGGTCCCTCTCGGGTGTTCTGGAAGCTTCGTGGAATTATAAGATGTTGGGCGTTGATTTCGTCCAATTCCGAGAATATTTCCTTACTAGGATTTCGAAACCAAAACAGCGAGAAAACGGAACCGGCACTTCGGCATCTCGTCAATAGGTTAGTTCCGGAAAACGCATAAATATG
>NC_061511.1:242435381-242476889 GCF_022539505.1 Lolium rigidum
GACATGCCATCATAACCTTGATCATACTATTGTAAGCATATGTAATGAATGCAGTGATCAAAACAATGGTAATGACATGAGTGAACAAATGAATCATAAAGCAAAGACTTTTCATGAATAGTACTTTCAAGACAAGCATCAATAAGTTTTGCATAAGAGTTAACTCCTAAAGCAATAAATCAAAGTAAAGGTATTGAAGCAACACAAAGGAAGATTAAGTTTCAGCGGTTGCTTTCAACTTATAACATGTATATCTCATGGATATTGTCAATGTAAAGTAATATAACAAGTGCAATATGCAAGTATGTAGGAATCAATGCACAGTTCACACAAGTGTTTGCTTCTTGAGGTAGAGAGAGATAGGTGAACTGACTCAACATAAAAGTAAAAGAAAGGGCCCTTCAGCAGAGGGAAGCATTGATTGCTATATTTGTGCTAGAGCTTTGGTTTTGAAAACAAGAAACAATTTTGTCAACGGTAGTAATAAAGCATATGTGTTATGTAAATTATATCTTACAAGTTGCAAGCCTCATGCATAGTATACTAATAGTGCCCGCACCTTGTCCTAATTAGCTCTGGATTACCGGGATTATCATCGCAATACACATGTTTTAACCAAGTGTCACAAAGGGGTGCCTCTATGCCGCTCGTACAAAGGTCTAAGGAGAAAGCTCGCATTGGATTTCTCGCTTTTGATTATTCTCAACTTAGACATCCATACCGGGACAACATAGACAACAGATAATGGACTCCTCTTTAATGCATAAGCATGTAGCAACAATTAATGTTCTCATATGAGATTTAGGATATATGTCCAAAACTGAAACTTCCACCATGATTCATGGCTTTAGTTAGCGGCCCAATGTTCTTCTCTAATAATATGCATGCTCTAACCATAAAATGAGTGGTAAATCTCCCTTACTTCAGACAAGACGGACATGCATAACAACTCACATGATATTCAACAAAGAGTAGTTGATGGCGTCCCCAGGAACATGTTTATCGCACAACAAGCAACTTAATAAGAGATAAAGTGCATAAGTACACATTCAATACCACAATAGTTTTTAAGCTATTTGTCTCATGAGCTATATATTGCAAAGGTAAAGAATGGAAATTTTAAAGGTAGCACTCAAGCAATTTACTTTGGAATGACGGAGAAATACCATGTAGTAGGTAGGTATGGTGGACACAAATGGCATAGTGGTTGGCTCAAGGATTTTGGATGCATGAGAAGTATTCCCTCTCGATACAAGGTTTAGGCTAGAAAGGTTATTTGAAACAAACACAAGGATGAACCGGTGCAGCAAAACTCACATAAAAGACATATTGTAAACATTATAAGACTCTACACCGTCTTCCTTGTTGTTCAAAACTCAATACTAGAAATTATCTAGACTTTAGAGAGACCAAATATGCAAACCAAATTTTAGCAAGCTCTATGTATTTATTCATTAATAGGTGCAAAGTATATGATGCAAGAGCTTAAACATGAGCACAACAATTGCCAAATATCAAATTATTCAAGACATTTTAGAATTACTACATGTAGCATTTCCCGATTCCAACCATATAACAATTTAACGAAGAAGATTCAACCTTCGCCATGAATACTATGAGTAAAGACTAAGGACATATTTGTCCATATGCAACAGCGGAGCGTGTCTCTCTCCCACACAATGAATGCTAGGATCCATTTTATTCAAACAAAAACAAAAACAAAACTAAAACAAACCTACGCTCCAAGCAAAGTACATAAGATGTGATGAAATAAAAATATAGTTTCAGGGGAGGAACCTGATAATGTTGTCGATGAAGAAGGGGATGCCTTGGGCATCCCCAAGCTTAGACGCTTGAGTCTTCTTAAAATATGCAGGGGTGAACCACCGGGGCATCCCCAAGCTTAGAGCTTTCACTCTCCTTGATCATATTGTATCATCTCCCTCTCTTGATCCTTGAAAACTTCCTTCACACCAAACTCGAAACAACTAATTAGAGGGTTAGTGCACAATAAAAATTCACATGTTCAGAGGTGACATAATCATTCTTAACACTTCTGGACATTGCACAAAGCTACTGGACATTAATGGAACAAAGAAATTCATCCATCATAGCAAAAGAGGCAATGCGAAATAAAAGGCAGAATCTGTCAAAACAGTAACGATCCAGTAAAGACGGATTTTATTGAGGCACCAGACTTGCTCAAATGAAAATGCCCAAATTTAATGAAAGTTGCGTACATATCCGAGGATCACGCACGTAAATTGGCATATTTTTCTGAGCTACCTACGAGAGAGGCAGGTCGAAATTCGTGACAAGCAAAGAAATCTGTTTCTGCGCAGTAATCCAAATCTAGTATGAACCTTACTATCAAAGACTTTACTTGGCACAACAATGCACAAAACTAAGATAAGGAGAGGTTGCTACAGTATTAAACAACTTTCAAGACTCAAATATAAAATAAAAATACTGTAGTAAAAACATGGGTTGTCTCCCATAAGCGCTTTTCTTTAACGCCTTTCAACTAGGCGCAGAAAGTGTATATCAAGTGTTATCAAGAGATGAAGCATCAACATCATTACCAGGGGTGTTGGGAGTTTTCTCAACCATGCATAGTATGTTGGATACATAAGTTTCAGCGGCTCCCTTTTCATTAGTCTTGGGCTTGCTACTCTCATCAAACAAATTTTCAGGAACAAGCCAAGCATAATTATCATCTAGAGCTTCATGCATCGCTAGGAGCTTACATGGTATTGGTGCTTTAATCTCCCCACCATTATTAACACTATTAGTGTACTTAATTCTATCCATATCCATTTTTTCAAGTGTTCTTTTAAAATCGGTGATTGTACCAAGCCTCTAATGCTTACTAAATTTTTTTCTAGCTTCTTTAGCTATATCTGCAAATTCTCGCACTAAGACTTTTAGAACAAAATCTCTCTTCTCTCCCCGCTCCATATCAGAAAGTGTAAGAAACATGTGTTGTATCATGGGGTTGAGACTAATAAATCTAGCTTCCATCATGTGTACCAAACAAACGAGAGGCATCTTCATAAGTAGGGACAGCTTTTGCAAGGGGTATATCTTTAAGATCTTCATGCATACTAACATGGGTGAAAAATTCTTCTATATTATCTCTTCCAATTATAGACCCTTGTCCCACAGGTATATCTTTTACAGTAAAATTAAAAGGAAACATGTTGAAATAAGTAAAGCAAATGCAAGTAACTAATTTTTTTGTGTTTTTGATATAGAGTGCAAGATAGTAAATAAAGTAAAGTTAGCAACTAACTTTTTTGTGTTTTGATATAATGCAGCAAACAAAGTAGTAAATAAAATAAAGCAAGACAAAAACAAAGTAAATAGATTGGATTGTGGAGACTCCCCTTGCAGCGTGTCTTGATCTCCCCGGCAACGGCGCCAGAAAAAGAGCTTGATTGCGCGTAATTAACACGTCCGTTGGGAACCCCAAGAGGAAGGTATGATGCACACAGTAGCAAGTTTTCCCTCAGAAATAAACCAAGGTTTATCGAACCAGGAGGAGCCAAGAAGCACGTTGAAGGTTGATGGCAGCGGGATGTAGTGCGGCGCAACACCAGGGATTCCAGCGCAAACGTGGAACCTGCACAACACAACCAAAGTACTTTGCCCCAACGAAATAGTGAGGTTGTCAATCTCACCGGCTTGCTGTAACAAATGATTAGATGTATAGTGTGGATGATGATTGTTTGCAGAAAACAGTAGAACACGTATTGCAGTAGATTGTATTCGATGTAAAAGAATGGACCGGGGTCCACAGCTCACTAGAGGTGTCTCTCCCATAAGATAAATAGCATGTTGGGTGAACAAATTACAGTCGGGCAATTGACAAATAGAGAGGGCATGACCATGCACATACATGATATGATGAGTATTGTGAGATTTAATTGGGCATTACGACAAAGTACATAGACCGCTATCCAGCATGCATCTATGCCTAAAAAGTCCACCTTCGAAGTTATCATCCGAACCCCTTCCAGCATTAAGTTGCAAACAACAGACAATTGCATTAAGTATGGTGTGTAATGTAATCAATAACTACATCCTCGGACATAGCATCAATGTTTTATCCCTAGTGGCAACAGCACATCCACAACCTTAGAACTTTCGTCACATCGTCCCGCATTTAATGGAGGCATGAACCCACTATCGAGCATAAATACTCCCTCTTGGAGTTAAGAGTAAAAACTTGGCCGCAGCCTCTACTAATAACGGAGAACATGCAAGATCATAAACAACACATAGGTAATAGATTGATAATCAACATAACATAGTATTCTCTATCCATCGGATCCCGACAAACACAACATATAGCATTACGGATAGATGATCTTGATCATGTTAGGCAGCTCACAAGATCCGACAATGAAGCACATGAGGAGAAGACGACCATCTAGCTACTGCTATGGACCCATAGTCCAGGGGTGAACTACTCACTCATCACTCCGGAGGCGACCATGGCGGTGAAGAGTCCTCCGGGAGATGATTCCCCTCTCCGGCAGGGTGCCGGAGGCGATCTCCCGAATCCCCCGAGATGGGATTGGCGGCGGCGTCTCTCGGAAGGTTTTCCGTATCATGGCTCTCGGTATCGGGGGTTTCGCGACGAAGACTATATGTAGGCGGAAGGGCAGCCTCGGAGGGGTCACGGGGGCCCCACACGCCAGGGCCGCGCGGGCCCCCTAGGCCGCGCCGCCCTAGTGTGGCGGCGCCCCGTGGCCCTACTTCGTCTTCTCTTCGGTCTTCTGGAAGCTTCGTGGCAAAATAGGCCCATGGGCGTTGATTTCGTCCAATTCCGAGAATATTTCCTTACTAGGATTTCTGAAACCAAAAACAGCAGAAAACAACAACTGGCTCTTCGGCATCTCGTTAATAGGTTAGTGCCGGAAAATGCATAAATATGACATAAAGTATGCATAAAACATGTAGATATCATCAATAATGTGGCATGGAACATAAGAAATTATCGATACGTCGGAGACGTATCACGGCGTCCCTGACCGGGTGGAGGAGATCAGTGCTATCTTCGGAGTCGACCTCCTCGGAGGAGCTCGACGCCGGAGGAGGTGGAGTGGGAGGTGGAGGCGCGGCAGCCTGGCTGCGTCCGGCGCTGCTCACGGTGGATCTGCTTGAGAGGAAGCGGCGCTACGGCAGCGGCGGCTAGGGTTTGTGGGGAGGAGATGAGATGCTCGCGCCCCTGTATATATAGGTCGGAGGCAGGGCGACGGCCGCGCCACGCGTGGCATCGCCATTACTACGTGCGCAGAGGTAGGCGACGGCCGCGCGCCACACGAGGCATCGCCATTAACGCGACCGCAGACTGCCGAAGCGACGCCTCGGTGCCAGTACTGGCGGAGAAGACGCATCGACGCTGCGCACGCTCGCGGAAGCCGAGGCACACCATTAACGCAGCCCTGCAAAGGCTGCAGCGCGCCGCCTGGAAGTAATGCCGCGGAAGACGAAGCAGTTGTGCCGCTGCCAGGCGGGCCCGTGCGAGGACCGAGCGGACATTTTCCGCGACCATCGAGCGTCCGCCGAGACGCAAACCTGGCGCATATTTGGGCCAGGTTTGCGTCTCCGCGGACGGTCCGGTCACTTTGCGTCGCGCCGCTGGAGGTGGTGCACGACGCATTTTCGGTCACGGCGGACACAAACGGTCACTTAGCGTCCGTTTGCGTCGCGCCGCTGGAGATGCCCTTACTGCTAGTAAACGGAGGAATCTACCGTGAAATCTTAGCTGCTCATGTCCACTATATATAGATACATATTGTCAGCTCGGGGGCGCAGCAGGGCGGGGCCGGCTAATTCTAGATATGGAGCTACAGTTCTTGCCCCTAGCTTCACCTGGATTTTTGTTCCAGCAAGCAAGCCTAGCGACGCGCGAGCTTTCCCATCCATCTTTTATAGCAAAGACTCGTTGGATCGAGCCAATGACGCCCTCTTAACCCCAAATCATGTTCCCAGTGCATCCCAAGCCTAACGATGCTAAGCAACCCCGTTGAGTACCTTCTCTATCTATCTAATGGAAGCAACAAAAAAAAAAACGAACAAGCTTACATTTTTGCAATTCAGATTTTAGTATTCATTTCCTATACTCGTGCATTGTGAGAGAGGGAGTGACAGGGTTGTTGTTTGAGCTTTGTACCGTGATGCAAAGGGGCGACTAGGATTTGTATATTTAGGGCCGGTGTTGCTGCTTTACTACCTCACCGACCATATGTCCATTTACTTTATTTGTTCACGAGGACAACACGAGAACTTATCAATTGAGATACCCCATTAGAACAGGATAGGTGAACCGACCGTTCATGGCCATAGATAAGAAGATGCGGTACCTAGAGGTGTACAACAATATAGATCTATTTATCTGCTAAATGTATGTGTTTAAAATCTTTACTAAGGGTGGTACAGATCGGATTTTGGGGATTGCTCCAAGAGTGATAAAACCAACCCAATCAGCCTATATGCCGGGTAGAAATATTTTGGAAGGGGTGCTCATTCTACATGAAACAATTCACGAGTTAGACACTAAAAAGATGGATGGTGTGTTGTTTAAAATTGATTTCGATAAAGTGAAATGGTATTTTTTGCAACGAGAATGAAGGGTTTTGCTCCTGAATGGGTAGTTCAACAGTTCGTTCAAGGAGGAAGTGTAGGTGTCAAGGTTAATGATGATATTGATCATTATTTCCAAACAAAAAAGGATTGCGGCAAGGGGGACCCTTTGTCTCCAATGCTTTTTAATATTGTAGTAGACATGCTTGCTATCTTAATTGAACGAGTAAAAGAGGATGGCTAAGTAGGAGGGCTTATTCCCCATCTCGTTGAGGGTGGTCTCTCTATATTACAGTATGCCGATGATACAATTCTTTTTTTTTACCATGATCTCCAGAGAGCGGTTAATATGAAACTAATTCTATGTTTCTTTGAAGAGCTATCAGGACTTAAGATTAATTTCCATAAAAGTGAGATTTTTGTTTTGGAAAGGCCAAGGATGAGGAGGACCAGTACAAGCAGATCTTTGGATGTGATGCTGGCTCACTTCCCTTTAGATACTTGGGTATTCCTATCCCATTACAGAAAACTCAAAAATTCTGATTGGTATCCGGTGGAGACCCGAGTTGAAAGTAAATTGGGATCTCTGGAAAGGGAAATTACTATCCTATGGTGATAGATTAGTCCTTATCAATTCAGTGTTAACTAGTTTACCTATGTTTATGTTTTCCTTCCTACAAATACATGCCGGGGTAAGGACACGTCTAGACTTCTATAGATCTAGGTTCTTTGGCAGTCTGATGAGAATAAAAGAAAATATGGACTCACAAAATGGAATATTGTGTGCCGACCTAAGGATCAAGGGGGCTTAGGTATTGAGGTTCTTGAGATTAAAAACAAATATCTATTGAGTAAATGGCTCTTTAAACTTCTTAATGAAGAAGGGGTGTGGCAAGAGTTGCTACATAATAAATACCTACGACATAAGACTTTATCTGATGTGCAGGCTAAGCCACCGACTCTCCTTTTTGGAAGGGGTTGATGGAGGTCAAGGGGAAGTTTTTTTTCTAGAGGTTTTTTCAAAGTGGGAAATGGAATGAGTACCCGTTTCTGGGAAGATACCTCGCTAGGAAAAACTTCTTTAGCATATCAGTATTCGTCTTTATATACATCACAAGAATGTAACAGTTGCCCATGTGTTAGCTCAAACTCCACTAAATATTAGTTTTCGTAGAGTGTTGAGTGGTAATAAGTGGACTTCATGGGTAAGTTTATGTCGAAAATTGATGAGGGTAAATTTGAATGAAGTAATGATCGTTTTGTATGGGATCTGACATCCACGGATCTCTTTACGGTTAAGTCTATGTATGAGGATATTACGAGTGACCATACCCCTTTTTTGCGAAAGTATCTCTGGAAGGCTAAAGTTTCCCTTAAGTTAAAGATTTTCATGTGATTTTTAAGTAACAAGGTTTTGTTAACTAAAGATAATTTAGCCAAACGGCACTGAAATGAGTGTACGAAATGTGTTTTCTGCGGGGATCAGGAGACATTCAACATCTCTTTGTTGAGTGTCCTTTAGCTAAGCTTCTTTAGCGTACGGTTAATTTCGCTTATGATCTTCCACCTCCATCAAATATTACTAATATGTTTGGTAACTGGTTGTATAGAGTAGATAGAAAATCTAAGTCTTTTATCCGAATTGGGGTTTCCGCTTTATGTTGGTCTATATGGAGGATCAGAAATGATATTATCTTTAACAGGAAAAATTATTTTCACTTTTTGCAGGTTATTCATATAGTGGCACATTCGGTCCAGCTTTGAGCCCTCCTTTCGCCGGAGGGACATCAGAATGCCATGGCTACTGGATGCACACGGCTCCTGATGGTCGCTCAGGATATCTTATGCCAGGCTGGTGATACGTCTCCAACGTATCGATAATTTCTTGTGTTCCATGCCACATTATTGATGTTATCTACATGTTTTATGCACACTTTATGTCATATTCGTGCATTTTCTGGAACTAACCTATTAACAAGATGCCGAAGTGCCAGTTGTCGTTTTCTCGCTATTTTTGGTTTCAGAAATCCTAGTAAAGAAATATTCTCGGAATTGGACGAAATAAAAGCCCAGAGGCCTATTTTCTCACGAAGCTTCCAGAAGTCCGAAGGAGAGACGAAGAGGGGCCACGGGGGAGCCAAACCCTAGGGCGGCGCGGCCCCCCCCCTTGGCCGCGCGGCCCTGTGGTGTGGGGCCCCCGTGCCGCCTCTCGACTTGCCCTTCCGCCTACTTAAAGCCTCCGTGACGAAACTTCCAGTACCGAGAGCCACGATACGGAAAACCTTCATCGAGACGCCGTCGCCGCCGATCCCATCTCGGGGATCCTCGGAGATCGCCTCCGGCACCCTGCCGGAGAGGGGAATCATCTCCCGGAGGACTCTACACCGCCATGGTCGCCTCCGGAGTGATGAGTGAGTAGTCTACCCCTGGACTATGGGTCCATAGCAGTAGCTAGATGGTTGTCTTCTCCCCATTGTGCTATCATTGTCGGATCTTGTGAGCTGCCTATCATGATCAAGATCATCTATATGTAATTCTATATGTTGCGTTTGTTGGGATCCGATGAATAGAGAATACTTGTTATGTTGATTATCAAAGTTATGCTTATGTGTTGTTTATGATCTTGCATGCTCTCCGTTTCTAGTAGAGGCTCTGGCCAAGTTTTTACTTTTAACTCCAAGAGGGAGTACTTATGCTCGATAGTGGGTTCATGCCCGCATTGACACCTGGGACAAGTGATGGAAAGTTCTAAGGTTGTGTTGTGCTCGTTGCCACTAGGGATAAAACATTGATGCTATGTCTAAGGATGTAGTTGTTGATTACATTACGCACCATACTTAATGCAATTGTCCGTTGCTTTGCAACTTAATACTGGAGGGGTTCGGATGATAACCTCGAAGGTGGACTTTTTAGGCATAGATGCGGTTGGATGGCGGTCTATGTACTTTGTCGTAATGCCCAATTAAATCTCACTATACTCATCATGATATGTATGTGCATTGTTATGCTCTCTTTATTTGTCAATTGCCCAACTGTAATTTGTTCACCCAACATGATGTTCGTCTTATGGGAGAGACACCTCTAGTGAACTGTGGACCCCGGTCCAATTCTCTTTACTGAAATACAATCTACTGCAATACTTGTTTTTACTGTTTTCTCTGCAAACAATCATCTTCCACACAATACGGTTAATCCTTTGTTACAGCAAGCCGGTGAGATTGACAACCTCACTGTTTCGTTGGGGCAAAGTACTTTGGTTGTGTTGTGCAGGTTCCACGTTGGCGCCGGAATCTCTGGTGTTGCGCCGCACTACATCCCGCCGCCATCAACCTTCAACGTGCTTCTTGGCTCCTCCCGGTTCGATAAACCTTGGTTTCTTTCGAGGGAAAACTTGTTGCTGTGCTCATCATACCTTCCTCTTGGGGTTGCCCAACGAACGTGTGAAATACACGCCATCAAGCATATTTTCTGGCGCCGTTGCCGGGGAGATCAAGACACGCTGCAAGGGGAGTCTCCACTTCTCAATCTCTTTACTTTGTTTTTGTCTTGCTTAGTTTTATTTACTACTTTGTTTGCTGCACTAAATCAAAATACAAAAAAATTAGTTGCTAGTTTTACTTTATTTACTATCTTGTTTGCTATATTGAAAACACAAAAAAAAATTAGTTACTAGCATTTACTTTACTTATTTCATCATGTTTCCTTTTAATTTTACCACAAAGAACATACCGGTAGGACGTGGGTCTATAGTTGGGAGAAATAACATAGAAGAATTCTTCAACCATGTTAGTACCATTGAAAATTTTGAAGATAGACACTTGGTAGACCTTGCGCCTACTTATGAAATTGCTGCTGCGCATTTAGTTCGCTTGTTGGAAACCAAATTTGTTAATCTCAATCCTATAATCCAACACATGTTTTTCACACTTGGTGATATGGAAGAAGGGGAAAAGAAAGATTTTGTTTTAGAAACCCTTCTTAGAGAATTTGGTGGTCTAGCAAGAGAAGCTAGAAAGGTCTTTGCTAAATTTAATATGCTTGGTTCTCCTACTAATTTTGCTAGTCTCCTTGAAAAGATGGATATGGATAGAATAAGATACACTAATAATATTGATGATGGTGGGGAGATCAAAGCACCAATACCATGCAAGCTCCTAGCTATGAATGATGCACTAGAAAATAATTATGCTTGGCTTGTTCCTGAAAATTTGTTTGATGAGAGTAGCACGCCTAAGACTAATGAAAAGGGAGATGCTAAAACTTATGTATCTAATATAATATGCCTGGTTGAGAAGAGCCCACACCCCGCTGTAGAAGTACCACCCTTCGATAACACTTGAGTGACACTTTCTGCGCCTAGCTGAAAGGCGTTAAAGAAAAGCGCTTATGGGAGACAACCCATATTTTTACCTACAGTACTTTGTTTTTATTTTGTGTCTTGGAAGTTGTTTACTACTGTAGCAACCTCTCCTTATCTTAGTTTTGAGTTTTGTTGTGCCAAGTTAAGCCGTTGATAGAAAAGTAAGTACTAGATTTGGATTACTGCGCAGTTCCAGATTTCTTTGCTGTCACGAATCTGAGCCCACTGCCCTGCAGGAAGCTCAGAAAATTATGCCAATTTACGTGCATGATACTCAGATATGTACGCAACTTTCATTCAATTTGAGCATTTTCATTTGAGCAAGTCTGGTGCCATTTTAAAATTCGTCAATACGAACTGTTCTGTTTTGACAGATTCTGCCTTTTATTTCGCATTGCCTCTTTCGCTATGTTGGATGAATTTCTTTGATCCACTAATGTCCAGTAGCATTATGCAATGTCCAGAAGTGTTAAGAATGATTGTGTCACCTCTGAATATGTCAATTTATATTGTGCACTAACCCTCTAATGAGTTATTTCGAGTTTGGTGTGGAGGAAGTTTTCAAGGATCAAGAGAGGAGTATGATGCAACATGATCAAGGAGAGTGAAAGCTCTAAGCTTGGGGATGCACCCGGTGGTTCACCCCTGCATATATCAAGAAGACTCAAGCTGTCTAAGCTTGGGGATGCCCAAGGCATCCCCTTCTTCATCGACAAATTATCAGGTTCCTCCCCTGAAACTATATTTTTATTCGGCCACATCTTATGTGCTTTTTCTTGGAGCGTCGGTTTGTTTTTGTTTTTGTTTTTGTTTTGTTTGAATAAAATGGATCCTAGCATTCACTTTATGGGAGAGATACACGCTCCGCTGTAGCATATGGACAAATATGTCCTTGGTTTCTACTCATAGTATTCATGGCGAAGTTTCTCCTTCGTTAAATTGTTATATGGTTGGAATTGGAAAATGATACATGTAGTAATTGCTATAAATGTCTTGGGTAATGTGATACTTGGCAATTGTTGTGCTCATGTTTAAGCTCTTGCATCATATGCTTTGCACCCATTAATGAAGAAATACATAGAGCATGCTAAAATTTGGTTTGCATATTTGGTTTCTCTAAGGTCTAGATAATTTCTAGTTTTGAGTTTGAACAACAAGGAAGACGGTGTAGAGTCTTATAATGTTTACAATATGTCTTTTATGTGAGTTTTGCTGCACTGGTTCATCCTTGTGTTTGTTTCAAATAACCTTGCTAGCCTAAACCTTGTATCGAGAGGGAATACTTCTCATGCATCAAAAATACTTGAGCCAACCACTATGCCATTTGTGTCCACCATACCTACCTATACTACATGGTATTTTCCCGCCATTCCAAAGTAAATTGCTTGAGTGCTACCTTTAAAATTCCATCATTCACCTTTGCAATATATAGCTCATGGGACAAATAGCTTAAAAACTATTGTAGTATTGAATATGTAATTATGCACTTTATCTCTTATTAAGTTGCTTGTTGTGCGATAACCATGTTTATCGGGGAACGCCATCAACTCATTGTTGAATTTCATGTGAGTTGCTATGCATGTTCGTCTTGTCCGAAGTAAGGGCGATCTACACCGAGTTGAATGGTTTGAGCATGCATATTGTGAGAGAAGAACATTGGGCCGCTAACTAAAGCCATGATTCATGGTGGAAGTTTCAGTTTTGGACAAATATCCTCAAATCTCTAATGAGAAAAGAATTAATTGTTGTCAAATGCTTAAAGCATTAAAAGAGGAGTCCATTATCTCGTTGTCTATGTTGTCCCGTATGGATGTCTAAGTTGAGAATAATCAAAAGCGAGAAATCCAAATGCGAGCTTTCTCCTTAGACCTTTGTACAGGCGGCATAGAGGTACCCCTTTGTGAAACTTGGTTAAAGCATATGTATTGCGGTGATAATCCGGGTAGTCCAAGCTAATTAGGACAAGGTGCGAGCACTATTGGTACACTATGCATGAGGCTTGCAACTTATAAGATATAATTTACATGATGCATATGCTTTATTACTACCGTTGACAAAATTGTTTCATGTTTTCAAAATCAAAGCTCTAGCACAAATATAGCAATCGATGCTTTTCCTCTATGAGGACCATTCTTTTACTTTCAATGTTGAGTCAGTTCACCTATTTCTCTCCACCTCAAGAAGCAAACACTTGTGTGAACTGTGCATTGATTCTTACATACTTGCTTATTGCACTTATTATATTACTCTATGTTGACAATATCCATGAGATATACATGTTACAAGTTGAAAGCAACCGCTGAAACTTAATCTTCTTTTGTGTTGCTTCAATACCTTTACTTTGAATTATTGCTTTATGAGTTAACTCTTATGCAAGACTTATTGATGCTTGTCTTGAAGTGCTATTCATGAAAAGTCTTTGCTTTATGATTCACTTGTTTACTCATGTCATGCACATTGTTTTGATCGCTGCATTCTCTACATATGCTTTACAAATAGTATGATCAAGTTTATGATGGCATGTCACTCCGTAAATTATCTTTGTTATCGTTTTACCCGCTCGGGACGAGCAGAACTAAGCTTGGGGATGCTGATACGTCTCCAACGTATCGATAATTTCTTGTGTTCCATGCCACATTATTGATGTTATCTACATGTTTTATGCACACTTTATGTCATATTCGTGCATTTTCTGGAACTAACCTATTAACAAGATGCCGAAGTGCCAGTTGCTGTTTTTTGCTGTTTTTGGTTTCAGAAATCCTAGTAAAGAAATATTCTCGGAATTGGACGAAATAAAAGCCCAGAGGCCTATTTTCTCACGAAGCTTCCCGAAGTCCGAAGGAGAGACGAAGAGGGGCCACGGGGAGCCAAACCCTAGGGCGGCGCGGCCCCCCCTTGGCCGCGCGGCCCTGTGGTGTGGGGCCCCCGTGCCGCCTCTCGACTTGCCCTTCCGCCTACTTAAAGCCTCCGTGACGAAACTTCCAGTACCGAGAGCCACGATACGGAAAACATTACTGAGACGCCGTCGCCGCCGATCCCATCTCGGGGGATCCTGGAGATCGCCTCCGGCACCCTGCCGGAGAGGGGAATCATCTCCCGGAGGACTCTACACCGCCATGGTCGCCTCCGGAGTGATGAGTGAGTAGTCTACCCCTGGACTATGGGTCCATAGCAGTAACTAGATGGTTGTCTTCTCCCCATTGTGCTATCATTGTCGGATCTTGTGAGCTGCCTATCATGATCAAGATCATCTATATGTAATTCTATATGTTGCGTTTGTTGGGATCCGATGAATAGAGAATACTTGTTATGTTGATTATCAAAGTTATGCTTATGTGTTGTTTATGATCTTGCATGCTGATACGTCTCCAACGTATCGATAATTTCTTGTGTTCCATGCCACATTATTGATGTTATCTACATGTTTTATGCACACTTTATGTCATATTCGTGCATTTTCTGGAACTAACCTATTAACAAGATGCCGAAGTGCCAGCTCCTGTTTTCTCGCTGTTTTTGGTTTCGAAATCCTAGTAACGAAATATTCTCGAATCGGACGAAATCAACGCCAAAGTTCCTATTTTCATCGGAAGCATCCGTAACACCCGGAAGGACCGGAGGGGGCCACAGGGCCACCAAACCCTAGGCTGGCGCGGCCGCAGGGGGCCGCGCCGCCCTATGGTGTGGCCCCCCGTCAGCCCTCCTGCGCCGCCTCTTCGCCTATATAAAGCCCCTGGATCAGAAAACCCGATACCAATTGACGAAACCCACGTAAACCCGCCGGAGCCGCCGCCATCGCGAAGCCAAGATCCGGGGGACAGGATCTCTGTTCCGGCACCCTGCCGGAGCGGGGAAGTGCCCCCGGAAGGCTTCTCCATCGACACCGCTGCCATCTCCACCGCCATCTTCATCACCGCTGCTGCTCCCATGAGGAGGGAGTAGTTCTCCATCGAGGCTCGGGGCTGTACCGGTAGCTATGTGGTTCATCTCTCTCCTATGTAGTTCAATACAATAATCTCATGAGCTGCCCTACATGATTGAGATTCATATGATGATGCTTGTAATCTAGATGTCATTATGCTAGTCAAGTGAGTTTTACTTATGTGATCTCCGGAGACTCCTCGTCCCACGTGTGTAAAGGTGACAGTGTGTGCACCGTGTGGGTCTCTTAGGCTAGATTTCACAGAATACTTACTCATTGAATGTCATAGTGAGGTGCTTATTTATATCTCTTTAAGATTGCAGCATGTTGTATCACAATTTATCCATGTGCTACTCTAGTGATTTGTTATTAAAGTAGTTTATTCCTCCTGCATGTGTGCAAAGGTGACAGTGCGTGCACCGTGTTAGTACTTGGTTTATGCTATGATCATGATCTCTTGTAGATTATGGAGTTAACTATTGCTATGATAATATTGATGTGATCTATTCCTCCTACATATGCATGAAGGTGACAAGTGTGCATGCTATGCTAGTACTTGGTTTAGTCTCGTTGATCTATCTTACACTAAAGGTTACTAAAACATGAGCATTATTGTGGAGCTTGTTAACTCCGGCATTGAGGGTTCGTGTAATCCTACGCAATGTGTTCATCATCCAACAAAAGTGTAGAGTATGCATTTATCTGTTCTGTTATGTGATCAATGTTGAGAGTGTCCACTAGTGAAAGTGTAATCCCTAGGCCTTGTTCCTAAATACCGCTGAGTTACTACTGCTTGTTTACTACTCGCTGCGTTACTACTCGCTGAGTTACTACCGCTTGTTTATCGTTTCATCACGTTACTACTGCTGCAATACTACCACCATCAACTTCGCGCCAAGCACTTTTCTGCCACCGTTGCTACTGCTCATACTTATTTATACCACCTGTATTTCACTATCTCTTCGCCGAACTAGTGCACCTATTTGGTGTGTTGGGGACACAAGAGACTTCTTGCTTTGTGGTTGCAGGGTTGCATGAGAGGGATATCTTTGACCTCTTCCTCCCCGAGTTCGATAAACCTTGGGTATCCACTTAAGGGAAACTTGCTGCTGTTCTACAAACCTCTCGCTCTTGGAGGCCCAACACTGTCTACTGGAAAGGAGGGGGAACGTAGACATCAAGCACTTTTCCAGCGCCGTTGCCGGGGAGGAAAGGTAAAAGGCTCTCATACTACGGTCCCAGGTAAAGTATTTTTCTGGCGCCGTTGTGTGTGTGCTCGAAGCTATTTCCTTTAGATCCTGCAGTTGCATCTTGTTGTTTCTTGTTTACACTAGTTTGGCATAATGTACAAGAGTGAGCTTCTTATTCTGTTTCCTGATTTAAAACATGAATTGTTTGATGCGAAAATTAAAAAACCTATGGAACCTTATTTGCATGCTAGTAGCAATGTTATTAGTATGAATGCAATTACTGCTAATGCTATGAAGAAGTCTAAGCTTGGGGAAGCTAGTTTTTGTGATCTTTTTAGCTTCCCATCTTTAGGGGAGAAAATTTGTTCTGATAATGCTTTATCTCCCATATGCGATAACTCTAATAATGCTTCTAATATTTTAAATCCGCCTGCTGAAAGTATTCCGTATAAAATACCCATGAAAATTATTGAACGTGTTATGGACAACCACTATAAAGGGGATGGAACTGTCCATCCTAGAGATCATTTACTGTTTTTGCACGAATTATGTGGGTTATTCAAGTGTGCGAGTATCTCTATGGATGAAGTGAGGAAGAAGCTATTCTCGTTTCATCTGTCCGGTAAAGCGACGCATTGGTATAAATTGTTGGAGAATAGGCATTCTCTTGGTTGGGAGGAAATTGCATCTCTCTTTTATTCTAAATTTTATCCTCCGCATGAAGTGCATATTGATAGGAATTATATTTATAACTTTTATCCTCGTGATGGAGAGAGTACTTCTCAAGCGTGGGGGAGATTGAAATCACTAATGCTCAAATGTCCCATTCATGAGCTCCCCGTAATGTTATTGTTAACAATTTTTATGCGAGGCTTTCAGGACAACACAAGGACTATCCGGACGCGTGTTCGGAGGGATCTTTCACAAGCAAGGAGGTTGAAGCTAGGTGGGACCTCCTTGATCGGATTGAGGACAACGCCGAAGGATGGGAGAACAATGAAGGTAAAGAGTCAGGTATAAATTATGATTATGAATGCATTGAAGCTTTTATGGATACCGATAAATTTCGAAATATGAGTGCCACTTATGGTCTTGACTCTCAAGTTGCTGCAAATCTTTATAAAGCCTTTGCCTCTCATTTCGAATTTCCTAAAAATAATTTTGATAAGTATCATGAACCTTTTAAAGAGGCTTGCATGAAGAATGAAATTGTTGTTAATTATTGCAATAAGCATGCTCAAACTCCTAAGAATGCTATTTCCTATAAGCATGTTAATTTTTGTGGAATACATAGACCTTGTGGAATTAATCAAATCAAAGATGAATATTGTATCCATCATGCTAATGAAAAAACTAGAAAGTGGTTTAGGACTCTAGATGATCTTGGTAAAAAAGTTTGTGCCCTCTATCCTTTTATTTGTGAAGTTTGCCATGAAGTGGGTCATTTTAATTTTCAATGCTCCTCCAATGATAATTTGAACCCAATGAGTGCTGCAAATTTGTATTGTGATGATGAAATTACTCCTAATCAGCATGATGAACTTACTTTATTTTTGGGGTGTGAAGAACCTGTCGAGAAAAATCTCTTTGTTACATATGAGTGATCTTGATACTGATGATGTCCTGCATGGGTGTTTTTCTTATTGCATTGATAATAGCCATACAAATACTTACATACAAAATATTTTAGAAGATGACACCTTGCCAAAATATGATAGGACCGCTGTTTGTTTTCAACTAATTAATGAAAAGGAGGGATCCTCCCAAGTTTCTTCTATTGTTTCTGAAAGTAAATCAGGTTATGCGGACAAGCCACCTTTCAAGCCTCTCCCTCCTGAAGAAGGGAACGAGGAAAAGGAGAAGGAGAAGAAGAAGAAGGGAACGAAGAAGAAGAAGAAGAATAAGGGGAATAAAAAGAAAGAGGTAACAGCATATCCCCGCGTATATGAGATAATGATAGGTAATCGTAAGTATGTTGCTCCTGATGATTATTGTGATGATGAATCTGAATATGATGATCTTCCTATGCCCTTTACATACATTAGCAATCATGATTTGAATGAGCACACTACTTTTGATATTGCAAATCTCTGGGAAACTAATTCTGAAAATGATGAGGATAATAATTGCCATAGTGTCAGTACTATCCATGCTTCCTCCCATAATGATATAGAAAGCTCTAAGCTTGGGGAAGAGGTGTTTGCAAATCCTTTAGCTACTGGTCATTATGTTCTTGATACATCTCCTTCTAATAATAATAATGGTGTGGACACAGATAAACCGATCGTGAAGGATAACTATTCTATTTCTTATGATAACACTATGCCTCCGATCTCTAATGATTATTATAAAGAATGCTATGATATAGGTTCTAACTATCCTTATGAAACTTGTCATAGTCATGATTGGATTACCAAAAACAATCCCCTTAATAGGCAACTTGTTTACCATGTTCAAATTCTTGATAATAATCTTGCTCCAATTACTATTAATGAGAATAACTCTTCTTATTCCAAATTTAATGATACTTCTATGCATATGAACCATGATAAGAATGTTTTAAGTGATGGGTATATTGTGGATTTCATCAATGATGCTACTGAAAGTTATTATGAGAGAGGGAAATATGGTTATATGCATCTTAATAATATTAGGTTTCCCCTCTTTATGTTGAGAATCTTGAAGTTACTCGTGTTTTATCCTCTTATGCTTGTCACTTTGTTCTTCATGAATTCATTTGTGTACAAGATTCCTCTTCATAGGAAGCATGTTAGACTTAAATTTGTTTTGAATTTGCCTCTTGAAGCTCTCTTTTGCTTCAAATACTATTTCCTGCGAATGGATTATTAAAACTGCTGAGCCCATCTTAATGGCTATAAAGAAAGAACTTCTTGGGAGATAACCCATGTGTTATTTTGCTACAGTACTTTGTTTTATATTTGTGTCTTGGAAGTTGTTTACTACTGTAGCAACCTCTCCTTATCTTAGTTTTGTGTTTTGTTGTGCCAAGTAAAGTCTTTGATAGTAAAGTAAGTACTAGATTTGGATTACTGCACAGAAACAGATTTCTTTGCTGTCGCGAATCTGGGTCTAATTCTCTGTAGGTAACTCAGAAAATTATGCCAATTTACGTGAGTGATCCTCAGATATGTACGCAACTTTCATTCAATTTGAGCATTTTCATTTGAGCAAGTCTGGTGGCCTAATAAAATCCATCTTTACGGACTGTTCTGTTTTGACAGATTCTGCCTTTTATTTCGCATTGCCTCTTTTGCTATGTTGGATGAATTTCTTTGATCCATTAATGTCCAGTAGCTTTATGCAATGTCCAGAAGTGTTAAGAATGATTGTGTCACCTCTGAACATGTTAATTTTTATTGTCCACTAACCCTCTAATGAGTTGTTTCGAGTTTGGTGTGGAGGAAGTTTTCAAGGGTCAAGAGAGGAGGATGATATACTATGATCAAGGAGAGTGAAAGCTCTAAGCTTGGGGATGCACCCGGTGGTTCACCCCTGCATATATCAAGAAGACTCAAGCGTCTAAGCTTGGGGATGCCCAAGGCATCCCCTTCTTCATCGACAACATTATCGGGTTCCTCCCCTGAAACTATATTTTTATTCCATCACATCTTATGTGCTTTTTCTTGGAGCGTCTGTTTGTTTGCTTTTGTTTTTGTTTTTGTTTGAATAAATTGGATTACATCATGCTTGTGTGGGAGAGAGACACGCTCCGCTGGTTCATATGAACACATGTGTTCTTAGCTCGTAATATTCATGGCGAAGTTTCCTCTTCGTTAAATTGTTATATGGTTGGAATTGGAAAATGATACATGTAGTAATTGCTATAAATGTCTTGGGTAATGTGATACTTGGCAATTGTTGTGCTCATATTTAAGCTCTTGCATCATATACTTTGCACCTATTAGTGAAGAAATACATAGAGCATGCTAAAATTTGGTTTGCATAATTGGTCTCTCTAAGGTCTAGATAATTTCTAGTAAGGTGTTTGAACAACAAGGAAGACGATGTATAGTCTTATAATACTTGTAATATGTCTTTTATGTGAGTTTTGCTGTACTAGTTCATCCTTGTGTTTGCCTCAAACAACCTTGCTAGCCTAAACCTTGTATCGAGAGGGAATACTTCTCATGCATCCAAATACTTGAGCCAACACTATGCCATTTGTGTCCACCATACCTACCTACTACATGGTATTTCTCCGCCATTCCAAAGTAAATTGCTTGAGTGCTACCTTTAAACAATTCAAAATTTATTACCTCTTATTTGTGTCAATGTTTTATAGCTCATGAGGAAGTATGTGGTGTTTATCTTTCAATCTTGTTGGGCAACTTTCACCAATGGACTAGTGGCTTCATCCGCTTATCCAATAATTTTGCAAAAAGAGCTGGCAATGGGATTCCCGATCCCAAATTAATTAACAAAAATAGACACTCCTCCATGGTATGTGATTGTTGGACGGCACCCGAAGGATTCGGTTAGCCATGGCTTGTGTAAGCAAAGGTTGGGAGGAGTGTCATCATAATAAAACTAAAATAAAAGGGCACTCCTTCATGGTATGAGATTGTTGGCAGGCACCCGAGGATTCGGTTAGCCATGGTTTGTGAAAGAAAGGTTGGAAGGAGTGCCATCCAAAAATAAAATAAAATGGGAGCCGCTCTTTGAAGGTTTGTCCGGCAAGGGGTTAGAGTACCCGCTACCATTCGTTGACAACAACAAACACCTCTCAAAACTTTACTTTTATGCTCTCTTTATGTTTTCAAAATAAAAGCTCTAGCACAAATATAGCAATCGATGCTTTCCTCTTTGAAGGACCATTCTTTTACTTTTATTGTTGAGTCGGTTCACCTATTTCTCTCCACCTCAAGAAGCAAACACTTGTGTGAACTGTGCATTGATTCTTACATATTTGCATATTGCATTTGTTATATTGCTTTGCATTGACAATTATCCATGAGATATACATGTTATAAGTTGAAAGCAACCGCTGAAACTTAATCTTCTTTGTGTTGCTTCAATGCCTTTACTTTGAATTATTGCTTTATGAGTTAACTCTTATGCAAGACTTATTGATGCTTGTCTTGAAGTGCTATTCATGAAAAGTCTTTGCTATATGATTCAGTTGTTTACTCATGTCATTACCATTGTTTTGATCGTTGCATTCTCTACATATGTCTGTACAAATAGTATGATCAAGTTTATGATGGCATGTCACTCCGGAAATTATCTTTGTTATCGTTTTACCTCGCTCGGGACGAAGCGTAACTAAGCTTAGGGATGCCGATACGTCTCCAACGTATCGATAATTTCTTGTGTTCCATGCCACATTATTGATGTTATCTACATGTTTTATGCACACTTTATGTCATATTCGTGCATTTTCCGGAACTAACCTATTAACAAGATGCCGAAGTGCCAGTTCTCGTTTCGCTGTTTTTGGTTTCGAAATCCTAGTAACGAAATATTCTCGGAATCGGACGAAATCAACGCCAAAGTTCCTATTTTCATCGGAAGCATCCGAACACCCGGAAGGACCGAGAGGGGCCACAGGGCCACCAAACCCTAGGCCGGCGCGGCCGAGAGGGGGCCGCGCCGCCCTATGGTGTGGCCCCCTGTCAGCCCTCCCGCGCCGCCTCTTCGCCTATATAAAGCCCCCGGATCGGAAAACCCGATACCAATTGACGAAACCCACGAAACCCGCCGGAGCCGCCGCCATCGCGAAGCCAAGATCCGGGGGACAGGATCTCCGTTCCGGCACCTCGCCGGAGCGGGGAAGTGCCCCCGGAAGGCTTCTCCATCGACACCGCTGCCATCTCCACCGCCATCTTCATCACCGCCGCTGCTCCCATGAGGAGGGAGTAGTTCTCCATCGAGGCTCGGGCTGTACCGGTAGCTATGTGGTTCATCTCTCTCCTATGTAGTTCAATACAATAATCTCATGAGCTGCCCTACATGATTGAGATTCATATGATGATGCTTGTAATCTAGATGTCATTATGCTAGTCAAGTGAGTTTTACTTATGTGATCTCCGGAGACTCCTCGTCCCACGTGTGTAAAGGTGACGAGTGTGTGCACCGTGTGGGTCTCTTAGGCTAGATTTCACAGAATACTTACTCATTGAATGTCATAGTGAGGTGCTTATTTATATCTCTTTAAGATTGCAGCATGTTGTATCACAATTTATCCATGTGCTACTCTAGTGATTTGTTATTAAAGTAGTTTATTCCTCCCTGCATGTGTGCAAAGGTGACAGTGCGTGCACCGTGTTAGTACTTGGTTTATGCTATGATCATGATCTCTTGTAGATTATGGAGTTAACTATTGCTATGATAATATTGATGTGATCTATTCCTCCTACATATGCATGAAGGTGACGAGTGTGCATGCTATGCTAGTACTTGGTTTAGTCTGTTGATCTATCTTACACTAAAGGTTACTAAAACATGAGCATTATTGTGGAGCTTGTTAACTCCGGCATTGAGGGTTCGTGTAATCCTACGCAATGTGTTCATCATCCAACAAAAGTGTAGAGTATGCATTTATCCGTTCGTTATGTGATCAATGTTGAGAGTGTCCACTAGTGAAAGTGTAATCCCTAGGCCTTGTTCCTAAATACTGCTGAGTTACTACTGCTTGTTTACTACTGCTGCGTTACTACTCGCTGAGTTACTACTCGCTTGTTCATTGTTTTATTGCGTTACTACTCGCTGCAATACTACCACCATCAACTTCGCGCCAAGCACTTTTCTCGCCACCGTTGCTACTGCTCATACTTATTTATACCACCTCGTATTTCACTATCTCTTCGCTGAACTAGTGCACCTATTTGGTGTGTTGGGGACACAAGAGACTTCTTGCTTTGTGGTTGCGGGGTTGCATGAGAGGGATATCTTTGACCTCTTCCTCCCTGAGTTCGATAAACCTTGGGTATCCACTTAAGGGAAACTTGCTGCTGTTCTACAAACCTCTGCTCTTGGAGGCCCAACACTGTCTACAGGAAAGGAGGGGGAACGTAGACATCACATGCTCTCCGTTTCTAGTAGAGGCTCTGGCCAAGTTTTTACTTTTAACTCCAAGAGGGAGTACTTATGCTCGATAGTGGGTTCATGCCTGCATTGACACCAGGACAATGGACGGAAAGTTCTAAGGTTGTGTTGTCGTTGTTGCCACTAGGGATAAAACATTGATGCTATGTCTAAGGATGTAGTTGTTGATTACATTACGCACCATACTTAATGCAATTGTACTGTTGCTTTGCAACTTAATACTCGGAGGGGTTCGGATGATAACCTGAAGGTGGACTTTTTAGGCATAGATGCCGTTGGATGGCGGTCTATGTACTTTGTCGTAATGCCCAATTAAATCTCACTATACTCATCATGATATGTATGTGCATTGTTATGCTCTCTTTATTTGTCAATTGCCCAACTGTAATTTGTTCACCCAACATGCTTGTTCGTCTTATGGGAGAGACACCTCTAGTGAACTGTGGACCCCGGTCCAATTCTCTTTACTCGAAATACAATCTCATCGCAATACTTGTTTTTACCTGTTTTCTCCGCAAACAATCATCTTCCACACAATACGGTTAATCCTTTGTTACAGCAAGCCGGTGAGATTGACAACCTCACTGTTTCGTTGGGGCAAAGTACTTTGGTTGTCTCTGTGCGGGTTCCACGTTGGCGCCGGAATCTGCGGTGTTGCGCCGCACTACATCCCGCCGCCATCAACCTTCAACGTGCTTCTTGGCTCCTCCTGGTTCGATAAACCTTGGTTTCTTTCTGAGGGAAAACTTGCTGCTGTGCTCATCATACCTTCCTCTTGGGGTTGCCCAACGAACGTGTGAAATACACGCCATCAGCTGGCTGGCGTCATACTAGGAGGCTTTGTTGATATGTACTCATAGTATGTTATGCTTTTTTCGCTGGTTGATTTTTGTATCAATCCGTGACGATGATTGAGTTGTAAACATTACCGTTTTTGAACCTTTATTTAATAAAAATCCGTGTGCGTCATCATGATGCAGAAGCCGGGGTATACCCCCATTTCGAAAAAAAAAACTAAAGGTGAAGAACGACAATCGTGGAGGCCCGAATCGGCCTGGTCAATCCTAAAGGATGACCACCACCTTCTAAAGGGTTTTGTGTTGTTGGGTTGGTGATTTATTAAAGGAGCTTGTGCGGGCGATTTTTGAAGTGGTTTGTGGAGATTGCACTTTCCTGGTGGAAGAAGAAGATCCACAGGAGGGAGATGGGAGAAAGAGGGAGGGAGAGATTAGTAATTTAATGATACATATGTTTACTGTTTTCCCTAAAAATTTAACTAAATTAAAAAATGTTTGATTTCTTTTAGAAAAGAAAAATATACACTTGTCGACGGACCAAGGAAGTATAGTGTAAGAATCAATAGCAAATCCTCTTTCCTGAACTCTTTTTTTAGATGCTTTTCTGAACTCTGGAAGCACATGATCACCCTGAGATTGAACAATACGCAGGGATTCTCTCTTTTCTGAAGTCTGAATCTGAACTCTGAAGAGAACCAACCTGAGGTTGGATTTAACATCTGTGTGTTTTATAAAGCTGGAATATTCATTCAGTAGAAGGTGATGTTTTTCCGTTGATAGCGAGTTGCCTGTGGTAACTTCGTCAATTTTAAGATGTAATCCGTCGGCTCAGTTTTTCGAAGGTGCTCATAGAGGTAGGGTATACGTGTGTGTATTCATAGTGTATGCTCGTGTCTTTGAGCGTCTACCTTTTGTACTGTGTTAAAAAAAAAAGGAATCTGAACCCTGAAACATAGCAGCAAAGCGTATCAGCCAGACGCGCCGCGAAATCGCGCACGAGCGCCGCAATACTAATCTCCTAGATGGACACCGGCGAGCAAGCGGCGGAGGAGTCATCGGCCAATCGCCGGGAGCGCCTCCTCGCCCTCCGCTCCGCCGCCGCCGCCGCCGGTTCCTCCTCCTCCTCCTCGCCATCTGCCGCGCCGCCTCCCCTGCAGCCGCCGGCCTGGGATCTCCCGGAGCCCGACCTGACGCCCTCCTCCGCCCCGCGCCCGCCCGCGCGGTTCGGGTTCTACACCAACCCCGGCGCGGCCTTCTCCTCCGCCGCCGCCCCGAACAAGCGCAAGAGCCCCGACACCCTGCTGGGCCCCTCTCCCGGTCCAGCTCCGCCTCACGGTCGGTACCTTACCCTACTAGTGTATTGCTCCTCTTCCTTCTCTTCCTGGTGCTTATTTGCATACTGTGCTTCTAGGTTAAACCTAGTGTTCTAGACTTCTAGGTTAGTTGCTTGTGTAAGATTCGCATTTGTAGGATTTGAATATTATCTATACAACTTTTCCTGAGATTTGCCTAACTGCAACAAAATCATGGTAGTACGGAAATTGAATTCTATTCTATAAACCAGCCTTCTAGGAAGTATGTGGATGCTAACTTCTAATGGATAATGGGAATATTGGTCTGAAGAATCTTAGATGATCCTTGTAGGTTGGAGAGAATAGTTTTGAACAATTTACATCACCAATCATAGCATCAAAGGGTGGTCATCGTCAACTATCGTACACTCTAGATATTGGGGTGAAAACTGGCTAGTAAAAGAGTTGGGCTGTTTAGTGCTTACTTCTAACTATACTGGTGCTGCAATAAACCCCATTTTCTATTTTGGCGTTTTGCATATCCTGCAAAATGTGAAAATTACTTATCAGGTTTTCACACTTTATTGTATTGGGTTGATCATAGCTGAATGGCCTGGATAGACGGATAGCTGCTTGAAATTGTACATTGAGCTGGGTCTCTTCTTGAAATTTTCAGTTTACTTGTAGGATGCCATGAATAAAAAATATTACTCCCTCTGATTCATATTAATTGACTTCAATATGGATGTATCTAAAACTAAAATATGTCTAGATACATCCATATTAGAGTCAATTAATATGAATCGAGGGAGTACAAAATTTGCATCCTGATCATTGGTCTCACTTTGCTTATCTAGGTAGATCTGGGAACTATGGTAACAACTATCCTCCACACCAGCACCATATGGCCCCATCCCAGATGGAACCGGCTCCACCAGGGACTGGTCCATGGAGAAGTCCTATGCAGTTCCAGACTCCAATGTCAGAATATGGAGGAGCACCTCCTGGTCCTCCACCTCACTGGAACCCACATTCTACTTCTCCAGCTCAAGATTATTATCCACGTTCGCCCAACTTTGGGTTCAGAGGCTCTAATGTTGGCCGAGGGGCAACCAGATGAATTATGGACCAAGAGGTAGCCCGGTGAATTATGGACCAAGAGGTAGCCCGATGAACTACTCACCAAGAGGTAGCCCAATGAATTATGAACCAAGAGGTAGCCCAATGAATTATGAACCAAGAGGTAGCCCAATGAATTATGAACCAAGAGGTAGCCCGATGAATTATGGACCAAGAGGTAGCCCGTGCTCATCTTCTGGACGAGGCAGGGGCGAGAACTACTACAGCGGCCCAGGCTCAAGAGGAAGAGGGGGAAGGGGTGGCTCGGGTTTTCAGAACCATTCTGGAGGGCAAGGGCAGATGAACTACTACTACAAGTCCATGGTTGATGATCCTTGGAAGAACTTGCGACCTATTGTTGGCAGCATACTTCCTACTGGTGGTGGTGGTGCCAAGCCCTGGCATCAAGAACCATTTCGTACAAAGATAGATAATAAAGCTGATCAAGGCCGAGTTATATCAACGAATAAACCTGATCAAGGCCAAGTTATATCAACGTCAACATCAGGATTGAGTCTGGCAGAATACCTTGACTTGTCTTTCAATGAGGTTTCTAATGAGACGTAAGCTCATGTTCCGGGGTTCTTTTTAGCATAAACTATTTTATGATTAGGATTGCTGTTGTTCACAGCATATATTTGTCTCTTTCTAATTTATTTTCCTATGTAATACTGCTTTCTTTGGACTAGATATGTGCATGTCAAGTGCAATATTTGTTGTACTGTGTATGAACTTATGGCCATGTTGTACCTTGATTTAGGATTATGTAAGGCACTACAAATGGGAAATCATTTAGACGCACCATTTTAGCTTGTGTTATCTACCATTCACAGTGTATTTTCATATCAGCAAAAGGTAAACATTTGATATCATGGAGCCAGGTGCTAAGTTGCAATCTCCAAAACCATTTGCAAACATACGCAAATTATAACTCGAAAATTCATGCGTCTGGGAAATAGAAAGCTGCAACGAGGGAAGTAACAAAACGAAGACGAAGTTTAGTACTGTAGCATATACGGGGTTTGTATTGTGCATCATGGCCTTGTCAGTCTTTTGTCCATCTTGGTAGTACAAAATCAGCAGCAGAGTGCTGTTATGAGAAGGTTTTGCTGAGGAATTGATGTTTTGTCTACTGTTATGTTTTTTTTTTTGGTTTATCCAAAATTATGGCTACCTGATGTTGCTTCCCTCTTCATGAATTGGTCGCATGTTGTGCAGTTTTGGCTAACATGTATTGCTCATTACGGCAGCATGAATATCTAATGCAGCAGGCATGTTGAAAATCTGTTAGAATTGCTGAACTGCTGGTTATTGAGAATCTAATGAAGGCTACCATGTCCAAATTCCAAACTGAACAATGATCCTTCGATGAAAGATTTTACAACAGCACACATGTGGTTATGTTTTCAGTAAGAAAAAAAAATGTATTATGTTTACAGTGATCAGCTCACTCAGCTGATACATAAGTTTTGTGCTGACTCAGTAGTGCTGAACATGTGCCAGATTGTTCCACAACTCAACTTCGACAATCGCTTACTCTAATGCACATCTACTTCACAACAGTCAGCACCTCTAGAGTTTACTTCCCTGGAATAGAAAAGAAAACGAGAATCAAACATTCTTGACCCAGCAGAGTAACAAAGTTGGTGCAAACACAGGAAGTTCAGAGGGAACACCACAGGTCTCAGTCCTATAGTCCATCTTTGGCATTTAATCACTTAAGGTGTTAATTATGTTAACTGAGAAAAGATAACACTGAGTGAACACAAATGGTGAGGGGTGTTATTCAAACATCTCCCAGTATTTCTCTATAAAACATTGGTCTCTTACATTTCGAGTGGTCGAAGAGGTGCAAACGAGAACATAGCACGTTTAGAACAGTACAATGAAAACTGAAGATGCAACAGGGTGAAGCTTAGCCTCATACGGTGACTGTGACAGCTTCGTCCAATGCGACGACTCCAGGGAGTTGCTTTCCTTCCAACAACTCCAAGCTAGCACCACCTCCCGTTGAGATGTGGCTCATAACATCAGCCACTCCCACCTTCTCAACAGCTGCAACGGAGTCTCCACCTCCAATAATAGTTGTGACACCCTTTTTGCTAAGCTCCGCCAACTTCTTTGCAACAGCCTACATGAGAGATATCACAGATTCACAGTCAAGTTTCTTTCTGTGCAAATTGTTCCACAGTAAAGCTGGATGAATGTACTGCACAGGGAATTACCTCAGTTCCAACTGCAAACTTGTCAAATTCAAAGACACCCATTGGTCCATTCCAAATGATTGTCTGTGTTGTGTCCAGGGCATCATTGAATGTTTTGACTGAATCTGGGCCAATGTCCAGCCCCATCCAACCATCAGGAATTGCAGATGCTGCAACAGTCTACAGAAAAGAGTCTTGTTAAGTACTGATAAAGTGATAATTATCTTCACGGATCCGTGAACTGCTTCAACTTGACTAGGAAAGGTCTACAGATAATTATCTACAGTGAAGGGGAAAAAAAGCGCAACATACCTGGCTGTTAGCATCAGGAGCAAACTTATCAGCAATGACAACATCAGATGGCAACAAAAGGGAGACACCCTTCGCTTTTGCCTTTGCCAGGAGAGTTGTTGCCAGCTCAAGTTTATCTTCCTCAACCAAGGAAGAGCCCACAGAGAGTCCTTGTGCCTTGTAAAATGTGAAGATCATACCACCACCCAAAAGAAGGATATCACACTTCTCCAACAGGGATTCGATAACCCCAATCTTGGATGACACCTTTGAACCACCCACAATGGCAGCAAATGGGCGCTTAGGGTTTGAAACAGCTCCATCAAGGTAGTCAAGTTCCTGCAATTAAAAAAACGGTCCAGAACTTAGGACACAGTTTGGAAGCAACGGAAGGACAAAACAAGATTTTAAATCTTCTGTTGTAGATTTTTTTTTCTTTTGTTGTGTGCTGCGCTATGTTAGTAGAATTCAAGCATCGAACTTCTAATATAAAAATAAAAGAAAGTAGTAACCTTCTGCAAAAGGAATCCTGCAACAGAAGGCTTCAAGAACTTGGTAACTCCCTCAGTGGATGCATGTGCTCTGTGGGCTGTTCCGAATGCATCGTTTACGTAAAGATCTGCTAGTGCAGCGAGCTTCTTTGCAAACTCGGGTTCATTCTTCTCCTCTTCCTTGTAGAACCTTACATTCTCGAGGAGCAAAACAGCACCGTTTGGCAGGGCTGCCACCAATTTCTCAACCTCCGGGCCAATAACATCATCTGCTTTTGTCACCTAAATCATGAATGATAAGGTGTTTAATCAAAACAATCACCTCAGCACATGCTCAGTTAGAAGTATCGATGGTGTAAGATAAAGCTTACCGTAATGCCAAGAAGCTCGGATAATCTTGGCACAAGGGGAGCCAAGCTAAACTTAGGAGTAACACCCTTTGGGCGACCCTGCAAATCCATGGAGAAACAAGGTTATGAATCACATAGCGATGACATGAGGCAATCATAAACAGCCAACTAGCATTGAATTATCCTTTATTAAAGGGTTGCTAGAATAGAAAACATGGATTTCAATTTATCACACTTGATAATCAAAATAAAATTCACTGCTAGAGTAGTGGTGCAAAATAACAAGGGGAGATAATGATTTGGCTCAGCAGTAGTCAGCTAAAAAGATTATGTGGTTATACAACATATAAACTATGATGAGCTAATGGATTAGTCAAAGATTTGTATGACTCCTAGATGGGTTTCATTATCAAGTAATGGAACCGGGGATCACCCCCTTTTAAAAAAATTTACTTTGTATTTAGTAATTCTCTGGCAAGGATGATCAGTTGTTTTAGGACAGGTTAATAAACTGGCCACTGACAGAGCTAGCGTTTAGTGCTTATATATCACACAGTATATCTTGACAATACTAACATTTTACTAGTAGTAACATTTTGCAAGTCCTGGATTCCTACATTGCAAACATGAGACCGAGATGGTCGAATTCTGGGAAGGGGCCAGAGCTGGGAGGCTTACCAAGTGGCTGGAGAGGATGACCTTGGCGCCCTTCTCGAGGAGGTACTTGATGGTGGGGATGGCGGCGCGGATACGGGTGTCGTCGGTGATGTTCTGGCTGTCGTCGAGCGGCACGTTGAGGTCGGCCCGGACGAGCACGCGCTTCCCCTCGAGCTCGGCGGCGCCGAGGTCGCCCACGCTCTTCTTGGCCATGGTGGCGACGGCGCGGGTGCCGCGCGCGGACGAGGCGGCGCGGCAGCGCGAGGCGACGTGGATCGCGAGGCGCGGGTCGGCGCCGGCGGCGCCGCTGGCCGCGAACGCCAGCGACCGCGCCGGCTGGCACCCGGCCGCGAGCCCCGCGCGCCGGAGCGGCGCCGCGGTGGACGCGGCTGCGGCGCGGCGGGCGACGAGGGCGGCGGGCGGCGCGGCAGTGGACGCCATTGGGGCTGGGATTGGGGAGGGGACTGGGGTGCTGGAGAGGAGGTGGGAGAGGGGGTGGGGGTGGTAAAGAAAGGGTCTTTGTGGACGGGAGGGACGGGGGCGGGATTTGCTTATCGCTGGCGAGAGGTCGGGACGGCGGCTGGGGCGGGTGTGTGGCGGAGGAGCCGCCGGCGATCACGGCGATGGGGACGTCTGCGGGGATCGGCGCCTCGTGTGTCCCCCCTTGGCCCCTGTTCTTTGCGTGATCTGGGCTTGGAATCTTCGCATCCCGGTGGAGAACATTGTGTGACCACAGTGGGACTGTTATTTTGTTGGAAAACCAGCCGCACTGGACAAACCATCTGCTGTCAAAAAATACAGAGGACAACAATCTGAATTGAACGCACACAACGAACAGATCAAGACAAGCAAACTTTCACCAACCATGAATTTCAACGACAGACTTTGTACTCTAGTAGGATTCACCGTGTCTTCGTTCGCCTTGTATGTAGACGCAAAACGGGCATCCTACTTAATCTGTCCCCGAAGCCCAATCAAATTTCTGCATAGCAGGTAGACTGTTCAGGAGGAAGCAAGTCAAGCAGCTAACTGCTTAATTTGTACCAAGAATTTCCTCAAAAAAATTTTTTACGAAGAATATCATTTTCTTACTCCTAATTCTGCAGGTTTACATCAAGTAAGAAAAAAGGGAATACACTAGAAACATCCACCTCACATGTGACTCCATGTGACTCCAAAATGAGAAAAGTGATTACACACCTAGATTTTATAATCTGCCTGTGCTGAGAGCATGTCGTACTATCAAAGAGGGTAGTTAGGAAACTAAAATTCTTGCAAACATCTCAAAGTAATTCATTTTTCTTTTGGGACGGAACATTGATTTGTGCCCAAAACAGTATACGGCAAACACCACAGGAAGCAAATTTGTCAGTCTTAGTACAATAGTGTAACTTGAACTACCACCGCATGCTATTACACGACATAGCACAGAATGATTCCAAGATACAAAGGCAGCACATACTAAGACTTCAGCAAGCCAAGGGACTTCTGGCATCTCAAACAAGCAATGCTATGGAGATTGTGTGGACAATCAAGGGTGAGACTGCATCTAGAACATCATGACTTTCTTTCCCTTAAAGTAACCATATCTCGGCCGCGCGCGGCCAGTTTTGGGATCAAAGCCCAACTCATCATCATCATCAGATTTATCCTCGTCCACAGAGTCAGGATTGCACCAGCAAGGCATGGGCACAGGCCAACTGTTTAACTTAGTTTTGTCATCATCGTCCATTTTCCAGAAAGGCGCTTCTCCAGAGGGATCACTGTCATTGCCAACTTCACCAGGTTTACTTTTTGTCTCAAACGATGCTAGAACTTTGTAAATGTCCTCCAAATACATGAAAGGGGTTCCTATTTTCTTATCATAGAAGTTCATGCCAATAACATCCCCATCAAGACTAACAAGAGGGCCTCCAATACCAGCCTTACTGATTTTGCATGTGGAAGTTGAGAGGTAATCGCAATCAAGTGTGCCTGTCCAGGAAACCTCATCCCCAATAGTAGCCATTAACGCACCCGATTTGAAGCAACGGCCTATAGCTGCTACTTTGATAGCCTTGTCGCAATGAAGCAGAGTATTTAATGGACGAACATCACGGTGATCCTTGACACTGACTAGAGCAACGTTGTAATGTAGGCTATAATTCTGCAACTTCCCTTCTCTGCATTGGCCATTAAGCAACACTTCAATCCTCAAGTTTTCAACAATCTTGTTCTCATCACCTGAATTTCTAACCAAGCTTGCTGATGTCAAAATTATCGTAGATCCATTCCATTCAATAAAGAAACCCGTGCATGCAAAAAACCTTTTTTCACCATTGAATGAAGCCAGTGCCACAACATTGCGATTTATGTTAGAACCACTTTTACTAAATTTTCGCCAGACACCTTCACCATATATGTCGCCAAAAGTCTCTTCAAAAGTATTAACCAAAATCATGCCAGCTCCAACCATGGAGGATGGTAACTTCGGGTAACCCATGGAGTCTAGATCTAACTGCTCCTGGTTAAGAAAATCTCCATGTACTTCTGTAAGGCTGTTAGATTTCTCACCAGCGGGTCTTGCACCAAACCAGTAAACTTCCCAAGTTTTTGAGCATGCAAGACCAGTCTTCTCTTGCAGGGATGTCCAGTAATGCTCCAGATGCTTGAGAATCATGCCCCATGGTAGGAAAACGGCTCTTGTAGCAGTCAGAAAAAGGTTCATGCCAACAACTTTCCCATCAACAGAAACAAGTGGCCCACCTTCCCAAGCCTCTGAGATTTTACCATCAAGATCGTCATCATCCTCAGATACCCTTGAATCACCATCAAATTCCATATTCTTGGCTACTATTTCACCAGAGACGCCACGCCCTATAACTACTAATATCTCACCATGGGGCAGAACATGCATTGCATCTTGGAAAGATCCAACCTGAACATCAAGGAACCCATGGACATTGACAACAGCAAAGTTGCGATCTAAATCATAATGAGACATCGTCCCCATATACACTTCGTTGCCTTCATGGCGCACGTCAATCTTCAAGTCATCATGGTCTTCATTTGTAGCATTGAGAGCTCTAACCAAACTTGCAGAAGTCAGAAACCTTGTAAGGTGACAGCCCCGGCGTTCAATAGCTATGCCCGAGCATGAAAATAAGACTGTGTCTCCATTGTACAAAGTAATAGAGGCGACACTTTTAGACAAACATGCTATTGTCCTATCGCTGAGGCCAGGCCGAACACCTTGATCATCAGAGTCCCCAAGGAAGCGACCTGAAACCAATGATTCATTCTTGGAATCTCTTCTGCTCTTACGAGAGCTTCTAGCGAGATGATCACCACCCCTCTTAGCTTTCCGCATCTTTTGCAAGACTTGCGGGAGGTCGGCCGGGGAGGAGCGGGCGGAGTCGAGGTCGTCCGAGGAGGGCATATGCGGGGACGGGGACGGCTGGGAGGTTGTTGGCGCCGTCGATCTTGCGGGAGGGGGCCGAGTCGGGCGAGGACAGTGGGATCCGGACGGAGACTGAGGGAAGACGGTGGGAGACGGTGGAGGCGGAGGGTCGCCGGCGGGCGTGGCGGCGCGGGCGAGTTGAACCCTAGCGTCGCTCCTCTCTTGGCTCCTGTCACGCGATGGGGAAAATTGAGATATTTAGGGCCGGGTATTAAAAGTAATTCCTCCACAACCCAACTCAAATCTCTCTATCGATCTCCACCAAAATCAGAAATACCGGAATTATCATCTCAAAAAGAAAAGAGAGACGTCCAATTTACTTTCCTAAACTCGTCTCAAAATTTAGATTACAACCCTTAACTTTACTTTGGTTCAATCTTCGATCCTGAATTCTATAAATCGTTCGGAATTGGATTTTCTACCTTTTTTGACATATTTTCAACCGGTTTTTCTCGCCAGTTAGCGGGTTTTATTCCTATATATTGCGCCAACTCATCAACATACAACATACACGATCACTAGTAGAAAAAGAGGCTTCCGTCCACCCCCATTAGTCCCGGAAATATTCGAACCGCGACTAAAGGGGGCTTTAGTCGCGGTTCGGGAGGCGACCCGCGACTAATGCTCCATCCGAGATGAAAGGGTACCCCTTTAGTCGCGGTTGGTAACACCAACCGGGACTAAAGGGCTATGGAGGGATGCGGTCGGCGGAAAAACACCAACCGGGACTAAAGGGCCCCTTTAGTCCCGGTTGGTGTCCCCAACCGGGACTAAAGGTTTTTCCGAGTTTTTTTTACTCCCACGCACCCTGCACCCCCCTCCCCCCACACGTGGATCGCATTTTTTGGTTTGTAAAATACAAAAGAAAATGATAGAAAATTAAAAAAAAATTGTTTTAGGAAGAGATGCACAATTAGATGGGTTAAGGTTGGGGAAGACAATACTAAGTTCTTTCATGCCATGGCCACACAGAGGCATAGAAGGAATGCAATTTCCATGCTCACTGCTGCTGATGGTAGGCAAGTATCGATCATGAGGAGATGGCTGGTCTGTTGTGGTCCGGTTATAAGGAGAGGATGGGAATGAGCGAAGGAATTTGCATGCAATTTGATCTTGCTAGGCTGTTGACAAAGGTTCGGGGCCTAGAGGAAATTTCTATGCCTTTTTTGGAAGAAGAGATGGAGTTGGTAATTAAACAGATGCCTCCCGATAAGGCACCTGGGCCGGATGGTTTTACTTGGACACTTTCTTAAAAAATGTTGGCCGAGTAATTAAGCAGCAATTCTTTGATTTGGTGACAGAGTTTCATGAGGGTACTCTTAATTTGCGGAACATTAATGGGTCTTATATAACTTTGGTTCCAAAAGTGCAATCACCGAGAGGCAGTGAATGATTTTAGGCCCATATCTTTAACAAATGTGTGTATTAAATTCTTGACAAAGTTGGTGGCCAATAGGTTTCAGCGAGAAAATTATGCAATGCATTCATAAAAATCGAGTATGGTTTTATCAAGTCAAGAACAATTCATGATTGTGTGGCATGGGCTTTTGAATATCTTTATCAATGTCATGTGTCTAAGAAACCCATAATTGTCCTTAAGCTAGACTTTGCAAAGGCTTTTGATACAATTGAGCATGAGGTCATTTTGCAAGTTATGAAGCACAAAGGTTTTGATGAGAAGACTATTGGCTGGGTTAAAAGTATTCTTTCTTACGGTTCTTCATACGTTACAGTTGAATGGAGTGCACAGGAAGCAGTTTATTTGTAAAAGGGGTGTGAGACAAGGGGATCCTTTATCTCCAATCTTGTATGTCCTGGGTTCTGATCTACTTCAATCTGTGGTTAATGATATCTTGCGAGGATGGAAGAATCTCACTTGCCAATACAGAATAATGATCCAGACTTCCCAATTGTTCAATATGCTGATGATACTTTGCTAATCATGCCTGCTGAGTTGCCCCAGATTTTGGCTTTGAAAGAGGTGCTGCATAGATTTACATTATCTACTGGCTTGAAGATTAATTACCACAAGTCTAGTATGGTGCCTATAAATGTTCCAATGCATGATCTGAAGGAGTTATCTGAGGCTTTTGGTTGTCAGATAGCATCTCTGCCTTTTACATATCTAGGCTTGCCATTGGGGACAACAAAACCAAAGATAAATGATCTTGCTCCTATTGTTACTAGATTGGAGAGAAGGTTGACTTCTATATCTAGTTTCTTGTCCCAAGGGGCAAGGTTGCAACTAGTGGATTTCTGCTCTGTCATCCATGTCTACCTTCTTCTTATGTTCTTTGGAGCTACCACCTGGTATCATTAAACAGCTAGACAGAATCCTGAGACAATGTTTATGGAGGGACAATATTGATACTCCTAAACAATCTCTGGCTGCTTGGGATATGTTGTGTAAGCCAAAGCATAGAGGAGGAGTGGGGATAGTAAATTTTCATAAGCATAATGAGGCCCTTCTGATGAAGCATCTTGATAAGTTTTATAATCATGCTGATGTGCCATGGGTAGGTTTGATTTGGCAAGCTTATTATGAAGATTCTGTGCCTCAGTCTGAAAAGCTTTGTGGCTCTTTTTGGTGGAGGGATGTTTGTAAGTTGTTGGGCAAATACAGAGAGATTTCAACTATTCTGCCTGGTAGGGGTAATACTTTTCTCTTTTGGAGGGATTCTTGGTTGTTTGATGGATCAGTGCAGCCTCTAGAGCAAAGATTTTCAAGATTACACTCTTATGCTAAAGACCCAAATTTAACAGCCAAGCAAGTGTATGACACTCCAACCTTTGCAGATCTGTTCCATTTACCTTTATCTGTCCAGGCATATGAGGAGTTTCAAATAGTGGCTGAGGCAATGAGAGTGTCCCTTTTGTCTGTGGCTCAGGATGTTTGGCAATATAAATGGGGAACATCTTTTACGGTACATCGGATATTATCAGCATTTGTTCTCGGATATAAGCTGTTATCCCGAGTCTTTCAATGGATTTGGAAATCCTCCTGTGTAATGAAGCATAAGTTCTTTGCATGGTTGCTTCTTAATGATAGAATAAACACTAGAGATATGTTGAAGAGAAGGAATTGGAAAGTTACAGAAGATACACATTGTGTGCTGTGTCCAGGGAGGCAGTATGAGCACATAATACACTTATTCTTTGAGTGTAACTTTAGCCAAAGGGTCTGGAATTATTTGCAGATTGAATGGACTAGTGGTCGGGGAGGTGCAAGTGATTTTTTCAGAGGCTAAACAAAGTTTTGGTAAACCTTTCTTCATGGAGGTAGTTATTTTAGCTTGCTGGAACATTTGGAAGCAAAGGAATGGCTTAATTTTCCAGGGGGAGAGGCCTAGTTTCTTTGGATGGAGAAGAAATTTCATGCATGATATATCCTTGCTTGAGCATAGGATAAAGAAGAAGCATCTCAAAATCTTTTTAGCCTGGATAGGCAGCTTACAGTAATGTTTAAGAACTTATGTTTAGTTTGTACAGGTAGGGTTTTTTCTGTCTTTTTCTTTTTGATCATGTTTGTACATATGTTCTTTTTGTGGTAATAAATTGTTGTGGGGCTTTTTGCCTCACAGTCTTCCCTTTCAAAAAAAAAAATTGTTTTCAGATTCTTGTATGATATGCAACCTACTATTCGGAGAAATTAAGAAATTCGAATTTTCACTTTTTTTGCAAAAAAAGTATAAAAAATGGTAAAACCGCAATAACTTTTGCATACGATGTCGGAAAAAAACGTATAATATATCAAAAAAATCCTGGGAAAAAGTTACATCCGAATTCACCTGGGTTTACCCGGTTAGCCAATTTTTAGATTCTCAAAATTCCAAATGAAAATACAAAAGCAGGAAGATTTTAGTTTTTGCTATAAATTATGGATTTTATATTTTTAAATTTTTCAAAAAAATAAAATTAATAATTGCATCCAGCATAAAGATTACTATTACTTTTACCCAAATTTTAGATTTTCAAATTTTTAGGTTTTGGCAAAAAAAAATTTAAAAATAAAAAAAAAATAAAAAGTTAATGTTTGTTTATTTATTCACGATTATTATTACATCATTATTTTTGTTTATGAAAAAAATTATTTGAAATTCAAACAATAAAAAAATGTAACATTGACCAACATGTTAATAGAATTGATATGATACTAGTATCACATACATGTGCGCGTAGCACTTGGATGCGGGACGGAATGGAACTCGGAAGTTAAGCGTGCTAGAGGTGAAGTAGTGGGAGGATGGGTGACCTAGCCGGAAGTTTGACCACGAGTAAGTAATTTGACTAGAGATAAGTGTAGTTAGAGATAGAGACTAAGAGCATCTCCAGTCGCGTCCCCCAAACCGTCCCCCAAAGGGATTTGGGGCGCGCCGGACAAAAAAAGCGTTCCAGCCGCGTCCCCCAAAGCCCTTTTTTGTCCGGCGCGCCCCCATTCGGTGTCCGGCGTCCCGAGCCCGTCCCCGTCCCACGGGGGACGCACCGGGCACGCCGGACACAACGAAATGAGAGGCGAGGAGGCGCGGGGCCGACCCGTCAGCGGCTCGGACGCTCAACCGCCACATACGTAGCGACGGTGCGGTTGACGGGAAGCGGAACCGTCGCATTGGCAAGCGCGTCGACGACGCGCCAACCCCGCCGGAATGGAGCGCCAACTCCTCGGAAGAGCAACCGCTGCTCTCTTCGACTTCTGCGCCGCCGTTCATCCGCGCTCAATAAGACCCGTACGTACGCCGTACGCACGCCACCATTCATCCAAGCCTTCATCCGACACCTCCGGCGACGATGAGCTACATCTCCCGGCTCCCGTCCGACACCTCCCGGCGAGGGAAAGCCCTGTCGGCTGGCGCCATTGGTGGGAGAGAGCCGGGACGCCGAGCAGCGGCGACGATTCCCCGCCGCCGGTTGACGGCGAGGAGGAATGTCTGGGCTGGGAGGAGGAGGAAGAAGAGAGCGAGGCCGCGGCGGCGGCGGTGGCCCGTGCGAAGGCGAAGGCGGCCAAGGCGAAGGCTTCCAAGGCGAAGGCCGCCAAGGCCAAGGCCAAGGCCAAGGCCAAGGCCAAGGCGAAGGCGAAGGCCAAGGCGCAGCCGACGAGCACCGGCGACGACGACGCGTCGAGCGCCGACACCGCCTCTTCGGAAGAGGTGACGAGCAGGAAGCGCCACCGCGATGACGACGACGAGGCGGGGCCATCGGCGAAGAAGAAGAAGTAGATAGTTTATATGTATTTAATTATATTTTTTCGAAGTTTTATATATAATTTGTTTATGTTCAACCGATTTGAATATTATTAAATAGTTTCTTTCTAGCTAAAAAAAATACTTTTAATGTTTGGGGGCGGCGTTTGGGGGACGCGGCTGGGGAGCGACGTCCCCCAAACGCGGCACGAACGAAACACGTCCCCCAAACGCTCGATCCGGCGCGGTTTGGGGGACGGTTTGGGGGACGCGGCTGGAGATGCTCTAAGCTATGCAAATAACTGAAATAATTGAAATTCTGAAAAAAAAATAGAAAAAAAAATGGAGTGAAAAAAATTAGAAACTCATATGAATTAAAAAAATTTAACGAAATAGCCTTTAGTCCCGGTTGGGGACACAAACCGGGACTAAAGGTCCTTCGCCCAGGCGCACGGTAGCCGCCCACGTGGACGGACCTTTAGTCGCGGTTCGTAAGCAACCGCGACTAAAGGGGGGGCTTTAGTCGCAACCATTTAGTCCCGGTTGCGCAACAACAGAGGAAGCTAATGATAATGATCATGAAACTTCGAACGAGGAAACTGCTGAACCTCGCAGATCGACAAGGGAACGTACCACTCCTGATTGGTATGATCCTTGTCTAAATGTCATGATTGTGGATAACAATGATGAGGACCCTGCGACGTATGAAGAAGCGATGATGAGCCCAGATTCCAACAAATGGCAAGAAGCCATGAAATCCGAAATGGGATCCATGTATGATAACAAAGTATGGACTTTGGTAGACTTAACTGATAGCCGAAAGGCTGTCGAGAATAAATGGATCTTCAAGAGAAAAACAGATGCTGATGGTAATATTACTCGTCTATAAAGCTCGACTTGTCGCAAAAGGTTTCCGACAAATTCAAGGAGTTGACTACGATGAGACTTTCTCACACTGTAGCGAAGCTAAAATCTGTGAGGATTTTGTTAGCAATAGCTGCATTTTTCGATTATGAGATTTGGCGAGATGGATGTCAAAACGGCGTTCCTTAATGGAGACATTGAGGAAGAGTTGTATATGGTACAACCCAAAGGTTTTGTCGATCCTAAAAATGCCGACAAAGTATGCAAACTTCAGCGTTCAATCTATGGACTGAAGCAAGCATCGAGAAGTTGGAACCGACGCTTTGATAAGGTGATCAAAGACTTCGGGTTTATACGATGTCATGGAGAGGCCTGTATTTACAAGAAAGTGAGTGGGAGCTCTGTAGCATTCCCGATATTATATGTAGATGACATATTATTGATCGGGAATGATATAGAACTATTAAGCGAGTGTTAAAGGTTATTTGAATAATAGTTTTTCAATGAAAGACCTTGGTGAAGCATCGTATATATTAGGCATCAAGATTTATAGAGATAGATCAAGACGCCTAATAGGGCTATCACAGAGTACATATCTGGACAAGATTCTAAAGAAGTTTAGAATGGACGAAAGTAAGAAAGGGTTCTTGCCTATGTTACCAGGCAAGGTCTTGAGTAAGACTCAAGGACCGGCTACGGCGGAAGAAAGAGAAAGGATGAGTAATATCCCCTATGCCTCGGCGAGTAGGATCTATCATGTATGCCATGCTATGTACTAGACCGGATATAGCACATGCTCGTTAGTTTGACTAGCGAGATATCAAAGTGATCCAGGAATGGAACATCTGGACAGCGGTCAAGAATATCCTGAAGTACTTGAAAAGAACTAAGGATATATTTCTTTGTTATGGAGGTGACCAAGAGCTCGTTGTAAATGGTTACACCGATGCAAGTTGGAACACTGATCCTGATGACTCTAAGTCACGATGCTGGGTACGTGTTTATATTGAATGGTGCTGCGATAAGCTGGGCAAGCTCGAAGCGGTGCACGGTGGCGAAGTCTTCAACGGAATCGGAGTACATAGCGGCTCAGAGGCTTCATCAGAAGCGGTATGGATGAAGAGGTTCATTGTAGAGCTCGGTGTGGTTCCTAGTGCATTGGACCCATTGATCATTTACTGTGATAACATGGGTGCCATCGCCAATGCACAAGAGCCAAGGTCACACAAGAGGCTGAAACATATCAAGCTACGTTACCACTCGATTCGCGAGTACATCGAAGATGGAGAAGTAAAGATTTGCAAAGTACACACTGATCTGAATGTAGCAGATCCGTTGACTAAAGCTCTCCCTAGGGCAAAGCATGACCAACACCAGAATGCCATGGGTGTTAGGTATATTACAATGTAATCTAGATTATTGACTCTAGTGCAAGTGGGAGACTGAAGGAGATATGCCCTAGAGGCAATAATAAAGTGGTTATTATTTATATCTTTATGTTTATGATAAATTTTTATATATCATGCTATAATTGTATTAACCGAAACATTAGTACATGTGTGATATGTAGACAACAAAGAAGTCCCTAGTATGCCTCTTAAACTAGCTTGTTGATTAATGGATGATTAGTTTCATAATCATGAACATTGGATGTTATTAATAACAAGGTTATATCATTATATGAATGATGTAATGG
>NC_061511.1:242476989-242518420 GCF_022539505.1 Lolium rigidum
TACCGCTCGACAGGCTGCTCATTAGGGTTTTGGTGCTTTGCATATCTTGTTGGCCGTGTTATCAAGGAGTTGAGTCTTAAAAAAAAAAGAAAATTGTATTTATGTGAAACTTGTTGATCTTACCATCTCACACTCGGCTTGTTCAATTATTTCACTTTGTGTGTACAACTGGTATATGAGGATAAGAGCCAACACTTTATTGACATGGACCCTTTTTTTTTTGGGTACGTAGATCGGCCTGCTTGTAACAAGATGTAGTTATGAACATGATCTATGATGACCCAATGCTATTATTTCTAGTTATAAACAATGGTTATAAATTGTGTAATTATAATTATGAATATCTGTCAGCTGCAATACAATTATGAAGATCTATTGGTTGTCGTCTGACTTGGTACCATCATAATGATCAATTGTTTGTTTAGTTACAATTAATATGATTTAGCGACTTAGATACAAAGAAATTTAGCTGACAATGGTTTACTATATAAAAAAAGGGCCGCATCGATTATCAATGATCAGATGCTATAATGCTATCATGAACTACCATTTTTCCTTGCAAAACGATCGACACTCCAAATAACTTAGGGTGATATGTCTTTATTTGCATCATATCATATAATTGTAAAGTTCCGATTAAATATAAAAATGAAAATTTAAGAGCTCCTGGTGCTCGCCAACCCTTGGCGGTTCCTTCCAAGCCCAACCCTAGGTCCCATCACGAGGTCTGCCGCAGCGTCACTGCATATGCGACTCTTATGAACCCGAGCACGCAATTGTGGAAGCACACCTCGAGCGATGCCAACTCTGGTACACGGCACGTGTGCAGTGGCACACTCGAACACCGCAACAAACACACAATACGTCTCATCCGCTACAACCCCAAAACAAAGGGTGACACAAGAGGCACAAACATAACTGTGTGGTGAGCAAGGGTTGTGATTTTCCACCAAAATGACCTTTTCCAAAGAAAACAAAACACTAGCTTTTCCGACTTTACGTCTTTCTCAATTTTGTACAACCCTCGGGCGTGTAATAAAGTTGCATACTCTATTGCAAGTTATTGCGGAAATGGTGCATCTGCCTCAAGTGCTATGGACGGATAGTGCCCTACCTTCGGCCATGGTTATTTGGTTGCCAGGATTTTGCTCGGCACTCTCATTAATGGAATTCAGATATGTCCATCTAGAAAATTTGTAGCCGACATGGTAGAGCATGTATAATCCTTTGACACATTACATTTCTGGCTGTCTTTCACTTAAGAAACGCTCGACTTGTTTCTAGAGTCATCTACCTTTGAATTTAAAAGGCAAAATTTCACATTAAGTAACCCACTTCCGAAAATTGCAACCAATGCAGCTCATTTTATGAACTTGTTGACACAATATATCCTATTTATTGAACTTGTTGGCACATCGTATTCCTTTTAGCAAAAAATTACCCCAAATTGAGAAGAAAGGCTTACTTGTCAGGCTTACTTGTTGAGCTTATGACAAATGACGCAGGTGCACATTAGTGCCACACACTACCTAGATGATGGGTGGGGGCGGCTAGTCAATTTGGTCGGTTGTTCCAACACTTGAAGAACGGCAAACTACGCATGGCTCTAGAGGTGGAAGTCGAGGCTCGCCAATACGGATAGCTAGCTAGAGACCAGGTTGACAAGGACAATCACCATATATCCATCCAACAATTGCCGTCCCTCACGCTGCTCCATATAGCACAAAAAGGCTAGCGCTCATGGCGCCATAAGTTGACACAAACGCCACCTCACATAGTGCCAACCACCGATCGGCCTAACACTAACCCTACCCAGCATGCATGTGCCGTCGCTATTGTAGTGGCGCCACATCGACCCTACGGCTGCAGTTTCGTGTCAAATGTCATGTGTGATTCGTAAAAAGGGTATTTCGTTACACCAAGTTTTTTCTGGAGTACATTGGTGACAATTTTCTTTTGAATGGGGTAGCAGTCTTTCAGGATACAAAGTAAAAATTACTAAAGAAAGATCGATACCTAAAAAAGAAATTCAAAACGCCGGGTGAAAGTTAGCTAGCTAACGTTACATCACTATATGTGCTCCGTTGTAAAGTTGAACTAGATAGGAAAAAGGATGGAGTGTAGGGCACGAAGACGTAAACACGATTAATTTGATGTCAGCATTGACGGACAATCACTCAGGTTAGAGTCGAAAGTGACAAGATAGGAGGAAAAGCGGACGTGGCATGAATCTTTGTCCTTCACGTCGGTCGTTTTCGTTGGCAGAGAACTCGATCGCCTTTCCACGGGAAGAGGGAGAAATGGGGCCATTCATGTGACGCGCCTGACGCGTTAACCCAACCAACCTCCAAACCTGAAAACAACCTGTTAGTCAAGCGCCTAGCAAACCGATGAAACTAAAGTACCCAATCTTCATTTGTTGTCTGCAACAATAAAACATTTTTGGAAAAGGAAAACACTACACATAGGTTCTTGTTCAATCCATACGTGTAGCTGGCTGTGGCATCCTGGATGCAGATCGCAGATGCTCGAGGCTTGGACACTTATTTCTATTTTTCCCTTTTTGGGAAAGGTTGTTCACTTTCAGTGGTCAACTAATTAGATAACAGTTTAACTTTCTAGTAAAAAAGAGTTCACCAAATTCACTTTGTGGAGTACAATGCCAATATGTGACTAGGCAAAGATGAAAAGCTACGTAGAAGATTCCTGATCGTGTCAGTATGTAATTGGCTGAACGCATATGCTAATTGGGCAGTAGACAGTAGATACAGAGCACATCTGTGATGCAGAATTCATTAATTAGTTGATACCCCTCAAACAATTCTTATAGACCGTCCTTCATGCGTTTACCGTTGTTCAGTGTTCACCTGAAAGCTCAACCTGACGAAAACAGATAATAATCGTAACCTGGCTAATGCTGAATCCATGTCTATCCTGATGATTGTTGACGATATCTGCCAGCATTTCAAATATATACAGATTGCTTTAAAATTCAAGTGACAGGTATATCTTAGCTGAGAGAAATGCACACGCTTCTTCCAAATAATTTAGTTGCTGCGAATGAAACTATTGTTTATGTTGAGCAAACACATGCGGATCAAGAAAAAACATACGAGCAAGCAAAGAGGAGCGTGTATATATATCCTTTCCCGCCGTAGTTTGTCTGCGCGCCGCTTTCCCATGCACCATCTACACGGCACTAATTTTAGGTTTCCAGCTAACCGCCATCGCTCAATTATTCATGCAGAAAAAGAATAATAATTATCTTACAACAGAAAGAGGGTGAGACAGGACACTGATTTGTCATGGTAGAAACAATGAATATTTTAAGCCAGTTTTGTTTATTGGTCTACAAAACTTTAGCTATATAATCCTCGGAGTACTATTTTAGCTAGCAAATAATCCTAGAAGTACTATTCAAGCTAGCTAGGTGTGGTCATGTAAATGCTGCCCAGTGTGTGGTTACTGTAGTAGTGCTTTACAAGGTTGAAGGTTCCATTGCTACTTAGTTTGTGGTTACTATATACTAGTACTACTTTGCAAGATTCCATTCTTTTCCGATGACAAGTTCCTTGCTCCCTGATAGCTGAAATCTAAAGGTAAAATTAATTATTTTACAGTTTTGCTTTTGAAAAGCTGTATCCCAGCTTCATTAACGAAACTCAGGGTTGACTACAGAGTTTTACTCTCGCAAAAAAAAAAGACTACAGAGTTTTACAGGTTATACATCACAACCATTTGCGATGCACATACAGTAGCATGAACCAAAGCAAAATTTACAAGCTGCCAAGCCAGTGAAACATATCCAAGCTAGCCTTTTGATCGGTTGAAGACATCGCCGATCACCATCTTCTGAAGTTCAGTAGTACCTCCATGCAATAACTTTTTGCACCCTTCATTTATGCAATTCACCCCAATAATCAATCCAATACATATTTGATACTCCATATCATATGGGCAGTATAATCTACGGATGGGCCCGCCACGCCTTTTTTTTGTTTTAGAACTTGTGGTTCGTCCCACTTGTGGACGGATGTGTGCATCTTGGTTATGCAGAGATCGGATGTAATTGCTTGCTTCGAGTAATAAAGCGCCTATTATATTAAAAAAATGCGGCATAACATTAACAAAGCAAGTTCTATTTCTAGTTTTCCACAAGGACCAGAAAACATAGGTCAGAAACATCTTCCCCATTTTAACAACAGATTTTTGTTGCATAGGAGAGCCAATTTATATCTGAGTTAATCATGTATTTCTTTTTTGATAGTCTTTTTTTGTGTGAATTGAGGTTTTCCTAAAGAACTGTGAGAGACACTACATTTTTTTCTCGGTGTGATTTTTTCTCCTGCTATTTAATTAAGGTTCTTGTCCCAGGTTGATTGCTTCCACATGCCTGCAGGAACATCTTCGATTAGAGTTTCTTCTATGTACGGCGAGAATGAACGGCCGACCAGCCATGACATGCAAAGAGGGAAAACCTTCCAGACTCGGTTAATTCACCGTGAAGATAGCTATCGGCTGTGTGCGGCGGCCAGGTTGCTAGATTTCGGTGCACCTAGGACCTAGCTATAATCCAAACCAAGGGCAAGACGTGGCCTGCAGGTCGGTACGGTTGCATGGAATTACAGGCCTGGGCTAGTTAGCGTGCATTGACCTCCGTGTGTACGTGTCCACACGCGTTCTATATCATTCTGGGAGTCCTGTCTTGCCAAATGAAAAATGACTGTCGCACCATACCAAAAGACGGCAAAACAAGCTAGGAGAGATCGTCGGGAATTTGAATCTTGCAAAGAAAAGAAATTGTTTCGATCAATCGATCGTGACATTTATTTTCACAAAAAACAAAAATAAAATCGATCGTGACATTGACAGATATAGTTCCTTGTTGGCTACCTAATGTCTGTACGTGATTGTCGAATGATCGTGGCAATTGGCGCCCAAAAGGACACCCAAGGGGCCAAGAGTTGATGCAAAAGTTGTACTTTGAGCCCGTGAATCGTCGATCAGCTACGAGGTGCGTGTGTGTTCAAGGGAATCACGTGAGTTCTACCGTGTGTCACGAAAAGAGGAGGTGCACACATTTGCAAAGCGGGGAGAACCAAACTGTAGTTGTTGGATGGTTAAGAGATAGTGGCACGTCATAATTTAAATTCCAGATTTAACACTTTGATATCTTATAAAGATAGAATATTTTTTCAGACGACATTTCTGTTGATATCCAACCGTCTGTGTTGACTTCGTCAATCTTAAAACTCACTGAATCAGTTTATTGGACTCATGCTCTCGAATGTGCTCATGGGGATAGGATGTGTTTGCGTTCATAGAGGTGACTGTATATGTACGTGTAATATGTGAGCGTTTATGATTGTACTGTGTTTCACAAATTTTTTTTTTTGCAAAACGAGATCGATCCTCACGTTGTGCACCCCATAGGCATGGCCCGCAACAATGGCCTCCAAAGATTGGCGCTACGGTCCAATAATTTGTCCGGCACCCCGTAGTGGCATGTACTTTTAAGGATTGGCCATGAGACGCCTGCAACCAATGTTGCACCTGCCCTAGCCCCTCCCCCGTCCCGTGCCCACCCCCAAATGCTCGTCTCTTCTTCCCACCCCCGCGAGTTTCCACCAAATCATCGATGCCATCATCCACGATTCGATGCTTCGACACCTCGGCTTCGTGGATGGAGCAACATGCCGCGTCCTCCCGTTCCTGTCGTCGCCTCTCCATTGTTTGGAGTTGTAGCTACCGAGAATCCGCGGCAGCTTTCAAACATCGCCTAAGGCCCATTGCCACCGTCATCCAAAATGATGAGCTGGAACGATGGAGAGACCTTCTGCAGGTCCTGGTTAGGCAATGTGAGTAACTCCCTCATTTTCTTCCTCATTGCATTGTAAAATATTTAAGGTTTAGTACAATTTACAATACTTTTAGTATACAATGTGTCTAGCTTGGAATTTGGGCTATTTTCTCTACTGTGTAGTACCATGAGGTTGACTATACACCAGAAACAAATGTTGATCTAGCATTGCCGCATCTAGGGGCATCTGCCAGAAAAAGGCGTTGCTTTCGAAAGGACGAACATAGATGAATGGTTCTATGCATGTTCACAACACAATGTAAGTAGTGTGTTATATTGTTTAAATTTGGTAGCATGTTGATTTGCTCAAACTTGTTTCACAATTTATATTTGTAGGATGTCATCAACTCTGTGTGTTTGTGTGTTGGGCTGCTCCTGAGTGGCCTTTACAATTACAACATGCACTATCTACACTGTGGTCATGTATGAGAATAACAATGATGCTAGAATTCAGGAGAAAATTCATAATGCTGAATTTGTTAAGAATTTGATTGAAGAGAATAATAAGGTGGATAAGAAATACACTAGCTTATTGGTGGATGTGAAGAAGTGGATGGATAACAGTGAGAGCCATGTGCTATAGAAAAACATGAATTTTTTTTGAAGGAGAACTATGAGGAGCAAGATGGGATTGAGTTATGCAAGATGGAAAAGGAGAGGAACTTTCTGCTAGAGAAGAAGAAGTAATGAGATGAAGAAAGGAAAAAAAACTGAAGGATTAGAAGAAAATGTTGGAACACATGTTGTTTGATCTCCTCAAAACTAGTGATGCAACCTTCTATCCTAGAATATAAGGCACGATTTTTTCGGAGTCTTTGATGAATAACTTTGACCATAAATGTATACTAAAATATATTGGTTGAGAATGTATGAATTTTATTGTAGCATGCATCTTGCAATTCTCTTTTATTTCATAAATACAAAATATAATCAAAGTTGTAAATCACTGACCAGCAAAATATAAGGGCACCTTATATTTAGAGACGGAGGGAAGAAAATGATAATGATGATCAAGAAAAGTGTGATGAGTGAGATTTTTGTTGAGCATGTGTGCTAAAAAATGCATTTATCTAATCTATATGTTTTGGGTAATATTTTTTAAATTGTTGTATGCAGACTAGCTGATATGGAATGACCGTTGGTAAAAAGTTATTTAGAAAAATAAAACAACATATATGGAGGGCGCCGGTGTGAGTAGTCGGCCCAAATCCACCTTAATTTTTGTCGTTGCTCTCAAAGACTTGTTAGTCGTGGTTACGATATTATAGGCATAACCACTCGATATGTCCAACATAAATGATTTATTTCCATATATAGAGGAGTTATAAACCATGAAGCATCAATATATATGGAAGTAATTGAATTTAGCTACGCTATTGCAAGCAAAACCAATCGAAATCTACAACATTAATGAATCATTTCCATATTTATATGCACTTATATTACAGATGCAACACATTTCCCCGCCCTAATTCGAAGGGACAAACACGATCGGGCAGTTCTATGCATGGTCACAACACAAACATGTGCTATATTGTTTAAGTTTCATAAGATGATGCGGAAATTCAATTCGGCTCCCGGGTGCGTATGCTCCCTCTACTAAAAAAAAATATTTTCAAACCTCGAAAAATTTGGACAAAAAATTCTACATGTACATCTTCATAATATACGTGCATTCGTCAAGTTTCACGAAAAACCAATATATTGTGTGGTCTATATAAAAAAGAGAAAGTTTATCTTGTGAAAAGCATTATTTTTAGCACTGAATTTTGTCTTTTTTTACACACGTCACATGATAAGTCGATTTTTTATGAAACGACTTTGTGAGCATGTAACACGTGAAGATGTACGTGCGAAATTTTAGTTTCAATTTTTTCTAAAATTTAAAATGTATGTAAGATGCATTTCAAAATATAGAGAGCATATGGACCCATGTTCCAAAACACCGCTCCCCGATGTTTCTCCCAAATGTGTTTCACAATTTATATGTGTAGGATGCCATCAACTTTGGCTTTGTTTGTTGGCATGATCTTGAGTGGACTTTGCAATTACAACACGTGTTATCTACTTTGTGGGCATGTATGAGAATAGCAATGATGCTAAAATTTTGGGGGGGGGGGCGGGGGGGGGGGGGAATTCAAAATGTTAAGTCAGTTATGAATTAATTTGTTTGAAGATAAGAATAAGGTGGATGAGAATTACACAAACCATTGGTAGATGTGAATAATTTGATGGATACCACTGACTGTCGTGTGCTGGACCAAAACATGGAAATGAAAAAGAACTATAAGGCGCAAGCTGGGATTAAATTGGGAAATATAAAGAAGGAGAGAAACTTACTCCTAGAGGAAAAGAAGAAAAAACTAAAGAACACGAAGAGGTTGAAATACATGTTGTTTGACCCCTCAAAGCTGTTGGTGCAAACAAGAAAAAGGTAAAGATGATTAGGAAAATGCGTGATGAGTGAGACGTTTGTTGAGCATGTGTGCTAAAAACCATGCATTTATGTAATCTAGATGTTTTGTGTAAAATTATTTAAATTGTTGTCGTGCATACTAGTTGATATAGAATAGTAGTTGGTAAAACGTTATTTAGAAAAATAATAAAAGAAACACATTTGGAGGGCGTTGGTGTGTGTAGTCAGCCCCAAAATCCACGTTAGTTTTTGTCAGCGCTCCCAAAGAGTTATTACTCATATTTCTTATTTTCCTGGCCACTATCAGTAACTCGTTTGGCTACGCCATTACACGCGGAACCACTCAGTATGTCCAACATAAATGATTTATTTCCATATATAGAGGAGTTATAAGCCATGAAGCATCAATATATATGGAAGTAAGTGAATTTCGCTACGCCATTGCAAGCAAACCCACTCAATATCTACAACATAAATGAATCATTTCCATATTTATCCACACTTATAATTACGTATGCAACACATTTGCCCGCCCTAAATTCGAAGGGACGCACACAAGCCGATGGCTCTATGCATGTTCACAACACAATGTGTGCTATATTCTTTAAATTTTGTAGAATGATGATTTGCTCTTGTTTCACAATTTATATTTGTAGGATGTCCTTAACCGTCGCTTTGTATGTTGGGATGATCCTGAGTGGACTTTGCAATTACAACATGTATTATCTACTTTGTGGGCGTGTATGAGAATAGCAATGATGCTAAAATCAGGGGGGAATTCAAAATGTTGAGTTGGTTATGAGTTAATTTCTTCGAGGAGAAAAATGAGGTGGATAACAATGTGTGCTATATTATTTAAATTGTTGTAGGAGGCTAGTTTGATATTGAATGGTTTGTTAAGACTTATTTAGAAATTTGAGGGACAAACATATTTTGGGAGCACCGGTGCGACGGGGTCGGCTCCAAATCCATAACAATTTTTGTCGGCAGACCCAAAACACTCGTCCAGAGTTGTTGTGGGGCGATATTTGGGATCGCCGGTGGAGATGCTGTTTTTACTCCTTGTCCTTATTTTCCTGGCCGCTAATAACCCGTTTGGCTACCCTATTGCTACCAGCGGAACCACTTGATATCTCCAGCATAAATGATTAATTTCTATATTTATAGTAGTTACAAGCTTACAATGAAGCGGAAATATACGGAAGTAATTGAATTTCGCTGCGCAGCTGCAAGCAGAACCATCCGGTATCTACAGCATAAATGACTAATTTCCATATTTATTCGCACTTATAATTAATCAGCAAATCTCTCCCGATCCACTGTACGTACGTATACGTGAGTAAAGGAGATTGATACGCCTCGTAGTATATCTCCAAATTAATGGTCCTGACCGCCGTTAATCGCCTATCGACAATGAACCAGGACACGGTCCAAGCGACCTGGTTAACGCCATCCGGGCCGTCGATCTCGGCCACGTGGCGCGCTGGCGCCGCCGCGTGGACCGTCCGTTTTCGTTTGCTGGTGATCTGAACGTAACGGCCGCATCCTTGAGGTTGAGGGCGAGGTGAGGCCGCATGCACGAAGGAGGCGCTTGTCGTGCGGTTTGGTGGCTTGCCATTGATTTTTTTCGGCGCGCACGAACGCACGCCTCCCACCTCCCGCACGTAATCTAATTTTAGCAGCTTGCGCGCCATTGCCCTCGACTCTTGTACCTTCTCTCTATATAAAGAGACCTGGAGCCCCACGGACTCCAAGAAAGGAGATCCAGCTTACAGCAACAGGTACTGCATATCGATCTCAGAGCTCAGAGATACACCACAGAGGGACAGAGTCCAGAGGAAGACGAGAGATCAATCATGTCTTCTGCCGGTGCGAGGACGGCTGCCGGCGGCCGCGCCGGTGCGGCGAGGACGGTGGCGCCATGGATTCTCGCCTGCAGCCTCCTGCTCTGTGCGTCGTCCGTGCTGTTCCAGGGTGAGTTCAGTCGCCGATCATCATCGCCCACCTCTCCTTTCTTCGTCTGTTTAATTCCTTTAGCTCGTGATCCATGAGTATACAGCTTGCTCATTCGTACACGCACATAATTGCTGTTTATCTCACAAGTTCTCAGCTAGATCCGCGGCCAATTTATTCCAGCACGCCAATGCCCAGCTCTCACCTGTATTTTCTTCCGCTTTATCCCCTTCGTAAGTACGTACACGTCTATTTTTTGTGGATGTACATAGACGTTTTTTTTGTTTCTTTATTTAATAAGCGTGATTAGAAGCGTGGTTCATCCTCCCTTTCTTGTTTTACCACCGTCCCAGTACATTCTTGGCATGCCTTACTGTTTTTCATCCTGAACCAAAAAAATAAAAATACAGACCTAAATTGTTCATTGCGGTTTTGATCACCGAACGCCTATATGTATCTGTGCCGGTACACATCTGCCACCGTCCCAATACATTCTTGGCATGCCTTACGTGTTTTGCCATGCCTGCCACCGTCCAGTATATTCTTGGCAGGCCTTGCTATTTTCCCTTCTGAACCACAAAACAGACCTTAATTCTCCATTGCGGTTTTGCTCCCTTTACTTTGTTGGCGAAACGAGCCTGCAATCAGTGTGTTCACATCAGTTCTTGGCTCAACCGATCGAGATTGCACCCTGGTTAGGATAAAGGATTTTCGTTTTCGGAGGGGATCCTTTAGGATAAAGATGGCGCCAAATCCGTTGCCTCCATTGTTTATGCCTTGCAGGTAGAGGCGTACCTAGACTGCCAGAGGTGGTTGTCAGGCCGATCTTATTCTTTGTCTTCTTGGTTGGTTTTTCTATAACAAAACAAGCATGCTAGGGAAGCATATCATGCATGATTGGCTTCATTATGTGCATGGAATCTAATACTCTATAGTATAATGTTTCACACAATGGCAGAACCTGAAAAAATAATTTAACATTTGGTTATTTAATTTAATTAGCTCTGTATAATTGCACAAAACTTTGCTTATCAGAACCCTCTATTCATATTGCAAGCATAGTTTATATTGGATATTATAAGTTGCAGCAAAGTACCTGTTTGTACCTCGTGGGCCTACTCTGTTCTCACTAGCTATCTATGGGCAAATAGACTAGTCGGCACAGGATTGTACAAGCGTACCTAAACATAATTTTGAATACTAGTATATGATATTTGCATTGTTTATTTGTAGTAGATGTTACGTCGCTAGCAAAAATAGTATCGTGCGCGTTGTATTGTTTTTGCGTGATGGCTTCAAAAGGCAGAACTCTTTTCGTAGCTGATTAAATTAGAGTTAATTACTTGTTGATCTCATCTTAGTATGACAATGCATGACAGGAGGAAAAACCTTCTTTTCGTCTGTATTTGGCCATATCAGACACACCCTAAGCTCTAGGTCAGAAGTTTGTTGTAATAGATACCATCCTTTCTATACAGAAAAAAAGACACATGACGCAAGAGGGTTTTTTCGTCTGCATTTCTGTGTAGCTCACAATTTGATTCCCATGCATCAGTTATATAGCTTATCCTTGAGCTATCATGGACCAGCTCTAATTAGGCAGGATTAGAGATGCTAGTATGAACTTAGCTGACGCATGCATATCAAGTTGCCATTTTCTTTTTTCTCAACAACATCGCTGACTTCAAACTTGGACGTTGACAGACACTGTTGACACCAAGTTGAAAAAGTGTACATATCCATTGCATGCTCAACTAAAGTTTATGAATATGCTGATAGGGTTGGGCCAATTTCTAGTACTAGGTAGGAAAACTTTACACAGACGTTAACTCGGTAAAGACTTAACTTAGAATTTTGATGGCCACGTACAACGACTAGGTTTCTGTCCTGTAAATTTGTTGGCTAGAACCAGTCGTCCTTCACTAATCTAGGGTGTCACTTCGTGTACGTAACCCAAGTTGCCTACCTACTGCTCCCTTCTTCATTTCGTAATGGCTTACTGTACACACATATGATTTCAGATGGTAGGCATCCTACCTGTTGTAGAAACAAATGTCAAAATGGCTAGGTAACTTTCCCTAAAAAAATGGTTCGTAATGTGAATGCGAACACCGTTAATCAAAGATTGCATCATTCCTCATACAAAATTTCTTCTTTTCTTCTCCCAACATTGTTAATTTCCAGCAAATATGTAGTTTACTTGATCGTTTACACTTGAATTTTGATGCATGGTGGCTAAGTTCCTTGCGATGAAAGAACAATAGATTCTAATGTTTTTTACATGTAAAATCTACAGGAGCTGAAGGCGCCATTGGTGTGAACTATGGCATGATCGCCAACAACCTGCCGTCGCCGGACAAGGTGATCGCCATGTACAAAGCCAACAACATCAAGTACGTGCGCCTCTTCCACCCGGACACCACCGTCCTCTCCGCACTCCGGGGTACTGGCATCGGCGTCGTCCTAGGCACGCTTAACGAGGACCTCGCCCAACTCGCCTCCGACGAGTCCTTTGCCGCCTCGTGGGTGGCTTCCTACGTCAAGCCCTTCGCCGGCACTGTCACCTTCCGGTACATCACGGCAGGAAACGAGGTCATCCCGAGCGACCTCGGCGTGCACGTCCTCCCTGCCATACGGAACCTCGAGGCCGCGATCAGGGCGGTGGGTGTCACCGGCGTGCCCGTCACGACGGCAGTGGCCACGTCCATACTCGGTGCGTCGTACCCGCCGTCGCAGGGCGCGTTCTCCGAGGCCTCAGCGCCGGTCATGGTGCCGCTCGTGGCGCACCTGCTGTCGAAGAACGCGCCGCTGCTGGTGAACGTGTACCCGTACTTCGCCTACGCGGCGGAGCCGGAGACGGTGCAGCTCGGGTACGCGCTGCTGGCCGGGTCGAGCGCGACTTCCAACTCCAAGGTGGTGTCGATCACGGACGGCGGGCTGGTGTACACCAACATGTTCGACGCGATCGTGGACGCGGCGCACGCGGCGGTGGAGAAGGCCGGGGTGCAGGGGCTGGAGCTGGTGGTGTCGGAGACTGGGTGGCCGTCAGGCGGCGGCGCGACGGGGGCCACGGTGGAGAACGCGGCGGCGTACAACAACAACGTGGTGCGGCACGTGCTCGCGGGCACGGGCACGCCGCGGCGGCCGGGGAAGGCCTTGGAGACGTACCTGTTCGCCATGTTCAACGAGAACCAGAAGGCTGAGGGCACGGAGCAGCACTTTGGGCTCTTCCAGCCGGACATGACCGCGGTGTACCCCGTCGACTTCGCCGGATCCTACTGAGACTGAGAAGAGGGACAGTATAGATTCAGTTTTACCACACACATATTAATTCATTTACCAGTTATTACCTTGCTACTCCGATTTACATGTTTACAATTTACAGCTCTGTACAGCAGTAGTTCGTTGCTTTAGGTGTCACGAGTGCGTTGGATCTGATTTGTATTGATACTTATGATTTACTAGTCCAATGTGCTCATTCAGTTCTATTAACACTTCTCTCACGGTGTAGTTTCACAATTATCAGTGCTTCTTTCTTGAAGGAAATTCCATGAAGCGAAATTTCTGAGCCTCCAATTACAGCTAGAAAAGAAATGAAAATCTGCACTGCCAATTTGCATACTTCTGTACTCTCTGCACTCCCGGTTGCAGATTTTCTGAACTTATTTTGAAGGGGAAAGGAAAATTTAGCTACTTTGCAAAGGGAAAATAAATCTAGCTACCTGAATCATTGGCCCAACTGAATGCAAAATGAAGACATAGTTCACAGGCTCCCTGCAACTGGTTAGCTCTGTGCCAGTCTTCTACTCCGTATCTGCTTTTCGGTTCTTTTCGACCCACATGAGTAGCATTCATGTACAGTTAGGTCTCTCTATTTCTGCCGTAGGAGTTGCTCGATTTGTAGTTGCGCTGAAGGAATCGAGCAATAGAAAGCATGAGGCTTTGATTTATGCTCTACTTTGAGATGCATAAAGGAAGTCAGATTAATCTCGGCGCTAGTAGAAGTACACACACGGGCTAGAAATAGTGGAAGATGTAGTGCAAAAATTTATTCGTCCAGTTAATCTTTGGAGATACAAAAAGAAAGTGGAAGATGTAGTGCAAAATTTATATAATTTTAGATCTCTAGCAGCATCGTTCCTGACAATTTCTGTATACACACAAGGGCGAAAAATAGTACTGGTGCGTTTCTGACTGAAATGGGGGTTAGAATGAGAACATATTTCCGTTGGAATTTCCATAGAGGTAATTGGAAGCTAAGGGTGATGCTTGTCGTTGATAGGTGTCATAATCTTTACATGAAGCCGTAGTACCTCTGCCTGCACTTTGCCTTGTTGCAGTGCTTTCCGAGGAGGACTGTAGTTTAGCTACATCTTGTCAAAGACTTCTGAAGTTCTTATTAAAACCAAGAATTTAAGCACTGTGATAAATTCGAAAAAAACAGAAAGTTCTGATACCGAAAATGAGAAACAGAAAGTAGTATATAAATCACGCTTGCTCAACTTTTTTTTTGAAGACAACCTGCTAGACTTTATTAATCGACAATAATGTTTACGGGAGTGTTAATAGAATAGGGAGTGCTCAACCATAAATGGCGGCCAACTCCAAGTGATAAACTATGTCTAGCTAGGTTATGAGCTTCAAAATTCGAATCCTTCCTTTCAAAAACGATTTTGCATTCGCTGAAAGATGCAGATCGTGACTTGATCTCAGAAATAACAATTTCATATCTCCTCATACCGCCATCGGATATGTCTGTAACAACTGTCTTGCAATCAGATGCGATCAGGATTGTTGAGAGGTTAGGCTAAAGCCTCACGATTGCTCAACTGAATCCAAAACAATAGCAGAAGATGTCCGGCCCTGTCACGGACCTGGCTAAGGATGTGGCATTTGAAGCATCAGGAAAACAGAGAAGAAGGCTTAGGCAGGCCGGGAGAAGGCCAGCAAGGGTTAGCAGGCCGGAATGGACTACTTGATGAAGTTATCACCAGGTCGGCCCATCTCCTGATGTCGTCAAATAGCTGGGAAGGCATCGATCGTGTTTGTCTTTGGACCATTATTGTAATCCGAATCCTGTGTCCCCTTTCTCTCTACTTCCTCCTCAAGACATTCTCTCATCCAGATCCCCTTGCTGATAAACTGGGTTGTAACCTCGAATTCGTGAGCTATATTGAGAGATAGTAGTGGTACCGTAACAGGCCCAGCCAAAACTAGCCCATTGGGCTCAAGAGAGGCAGAAAGGTGCCACGTTACCCTCTTCTTCCGCTGAACACGTAGCCAGCAGCTCTAGAAAGTAGAACTGTAGAAGTGCCCTGGCGAAGCGAAGAGGGGATTGGATTACCTGCGGAAAGAACAAGGATTTCCTTCGCTGCGTGCAAGGCCCTTCAGTCTTCCGCGCTTCGTTTCTGCGCCGACCGGATCTCCAGGAGGTGAGTGCGACGGCGACTCGCCTTGCTGTAGGTTAATTTCGTCCTCTCTGTGCTTGATTTGTCACTCCGCGTCTGGTCTTCGGTCGATTTGTGGAGTAGTAGTGATGGATCTGCATGAGTAGCGTTCATGCTGGTATATTTCTGCACTAGAAGTTGTTTGATTTGAAAGCAGGACGCGCTGGAGAACTTGATTTATGCTCGTTTTGAGATAAAAATAACAGAGTCTGGTTATTCTCGGCGCTAGTAGAAGTAAGTGTTGGTGAAAGATGCAGTGGAAAAATTATAAGGTTAGGTCACTAGACACTAGCAACTTTATATTTGATGATTTTTGTGAAGGCACACCCAAAAAAAAAGACCACTATGTTTCTGACTGAACTTGATGCTTAGGATGAGGACATTGTTCCGTAGAAATTTCCATTGGGGGCAACCGGAAGCTAATGTTGGATTAGTTTGATGGTGATACTTTGTGCCATGTGCGGGTGTTGTAATCCTTCCATGAAGTCACCGTAGCTTTGCCTGCAGTTTCGGATGTTGCAAATAATATGGAATCAGGATAGCTTACCAACAAAGAGGACACTTTATTTGCGTCTTGTCAATTCACATTTTGTTAAGGAAGAGGAATGAAACCTCATATTTGTGTGTGTACTGTGGTATCTTTCCATGGAGTTCTCATATATCTAGTAGCACATCTTTCCAGGAATGGATGGGAAGAACTTCAGCAGCGGGCAACAAGCTCAACAGGCTAAGTTAGATGCGTTGTCACCTGATCAGGGCACCCTGACGCACAATGCAGATTCTGTCACCGGAAAGGTGAGTCCGGTGAATGGTCATGAACCTGTAGATATGAACATGGAAGCTGCTATCTCTGCTGATGATGTCATGCGAGCCGGAGGCTTCGGTGCAAAAGACGACATTGGCAACCTCCTACCAACGGCTATGGACTCCACCGACTTTGAGGCCTCGCTGCGGGATGCCCGCGACTTCGAAGACGAACAAGAGAAGCCATCACATCCTGGGCTGGGTTACAAAGCAACCGAAGCTGACGTCGGAAGCAAGCCATCGGAAGTGCCTCCGCAGTGAGCCTATCTTCCTTGCGCAGTTTTAGCTTCTGAAGAACCTATGTTTTTGTTACACATCTGTAGTTTCCAGCTTCTAAACTGTGTGTTTAAGTCGGCAGCATTCTGTTGTTTCTATGATGGATGGACATGAGTTTATGAGTTCATGAGTAGTTTTCATTTTTATATGCGATTTGCTAGTTCTCAGCTAGCTGAGAATTAAGTTTGTGCTCTACACCATTTGATTTACTTCGTGATTCATTTGATTTACTTCGTGATTCGTGCTAGTCATCAGTTTCAACATGAGTTGCAACTAAGATTTAATAATATCATCTAACTAAGAATGAAGTTAGTTCTCAGTCAACTGAGAAATAGTGGTACCCTTTTTATATTGTTGTTGAATTATGGAAGTATGAGAAAATATATAGTTTTGGTGTTTTGTTGCCTCAAGTTTGCAGTTTGTGCTGTTTCCGCTTGGTCAGAACTTGGCTTCTCTTCTGAACCCAGTCAATTCGTCTGCCTGAAGATACAACAAATACTGCAATCCTCTATTCGGAACATCGACAAAAATGACCAGAAACCTAGAGCCGCAAGATGAGTATTATTAGGTATTTTGCACCGGGTACACTCAAGAGTTTGGAACGAGCTTAGGCCTGCTCGGGAGGAGGCAGATGCAGTGGTACACATTTCATAACTCCACCAGAACCAGCGTTGCAATGAGTGCAGACTTTTGGCTGGTGCGCACCAGTGCACAGAAATATTAAAAAAAAACTTTGTATTTCAAAAAATTCTCAAAACAAGCATGCATGCAGATTTCAATATTCATAGCCATCAGAGGAAATTTCAAAAGATATTGATGATATTTGCAAGGGAATTTAAAATTGTAAAAACATGGCCAAACTTCTTGTTTTTTAGCAGGTCATTTTGAATTACTCTGTGCAAATTTATCAGTCCAAAATACAATCAGAATACTGTGTGTTTTTTTTTTTTGACAAACATATACCTTTTTAAATTTTATTTTCTGGCACCAGGAGCACTAATGTTTGGCAACCCCTATACCGTATTGCTGGACTGCTGAAGTTGGCAGATGCTCAGAACAACGGAGGAGGAGATGCCCTCGCTGTCGCGATGCATATAGCAGAGAAAGTTCCAGAATGGAGGCGTGTAACAAAGGCTTGTTGAATCAGCTCGCCTAGGTGCTCTCAACTCTAACACATGTTCCCAGTGCATCCCACTCCTAGAGCTGATCATCGTCGCCATAGGCCAACCCGACACTAGTTTTGTGTACACCAAGTAGCAAACATGAAAAAGATAGGCAGCCTTACATTTTAGCTGCGCTGTTTTGAGTGTTCAGCTTATATACTCGTTGATACTGTAGGTATAGGTGCGAGGAGTGATTCGATAACCTCAACGGCCGCTGAGCCGCATGTCCAATTATTTAACGCCGTGAGTACAGTTGATATAAGAGCAACACTCGTAATGAGCCGTATTTTTGTGTGTGAAAGCTAGCATGTTGATCCGTGTAGTCTAGGCGGACGAACATTAGTACTCCCTTCGTTTCTAAAAAAATTGCTCAAATTTATCTAAATACAGATGTATCTGGACTTATCTTAGTTATATAGATACATCCGTATCATGAAAAAGTTGAGTAGCTTTTCAAAAGCAGAGGGAGTAGAATAGAAATGATCCACCAGACAACAATGTGTCTAGATATTGTTTAGGTGTAGTTATACAAAATGGGTTATGATTTTTTTTTCGATAAAGGGAATATATTAATATCAAAACGATACCAATTACACCCAGCCTCTGCAACAACGCACCACCCTAATGGCACTACGGATGCACACAGCCAAAAAAAAGGAAAAGAAAACTAAGAAATAAAAGTCCCGCTACAGTATCTCGGGCCTAACAACAGCAATACATCCACCGCCAAGACAACACCTGAAGTACAGACTCTCCAAAAACGACGCCTCCAAGAAGGGAACAGTGCGCTAACACCATCGTCGCCCGATCAAAGATCTTAGGTTTTCACCCTGAAGATAGTCCCCGCTCTCAAAACAATGCCTCCAACAAGGTCATTGCCGTGCACAACCAGTTAAGGCCAGACCTTGGGTTTTCACCCTGAAAGGTAGGACTCTGAACTTCACCTGTGTTGTCGCCCCCACTTTTATACCGCTGTTGTGAAGCCCGGAACACCAAGCAAATCCCTCAACAGCGCAGAGATTTGAACCTCCCTTAGCTAGTCCTCCCCTCCGGCCTTCATGAACTTCCCTTCTTCCGACTTTCATCATGGATCCATAGTCACTTGATGTCAACACAGAAAAAGAGCTTCGCGCCGCTCCCTCCAGAACCAATCGGTCGGAATAAAAGCATGGGTACGCACGACCGAATACCACCGATCCAGCAAACTCCAGGCAAAAAGCACTGTTACATTCGCCGGCGGAGCCTTCCGGAACTCAACACTCCGGCTAGATCACGAGTCCAGGCCTCCAGCAGGTCTTCCTCTTCACGCAAGAGAGACCCTAGGACCACCACCTTTATTCAGGTCGGACCCCCACGTCAGCGACCGTCCCGGGCTGGCCATGCCAACCCTCCACCGGCGACTCCGTCGCCGGCTTCCAAGCATCTTCATCTCGCCGCCGGAACGCGGTGATAGATCGACAGATCCACCACCACCAACCGCAGGCCGACCCTCTCCGGCGAAGAAGAGGGCCACCTCCACCATCGTACCCAAGGCTGCTGCCCCGGGCGACCTCGTGTCGCGGGTCAAACCCGAAAACGCCTCCACTCACCGGCAAGAGGCGGGGGGGGGGATGGCGCAGGCCATGAGCCTGGCCGCCGCCTACCACCAACCCCTGCCGGAGTGCTGCGGAGCCGACGGGAGGAGGAAGGCCGCAGCGCTGGCCGCCGCCGCCCATCCCACGCGCCGGCCGCCAGGGGAGCCGACGGGAGAAGGGGCGCAGCGCAGGCCGCCGCCCATCCCACGCGCCGGCCGCCAGGGGAGCCGACGGGAGAAGGGGCGCAGCGCAGGCCGCCGGCGCCCGACTCATCTGCGCGCCCGCCATGCATCGAGGAGGGAGATCCGGCCGCCGTCACCAGTCGTCGACGAGGAGCAGCCCCCACCGCCGCCACGCCCCGTGGGACTTTGCCCCGGTGGTGCTACCGGCGGCGGCAGCGGCGGCGGTTAGGCTGGGGTGCGGGAGGAAGGTTAGGGCTGGGGTGCGGGAGGAAGGTTAGGGCTGGGGTGCGGGAGGAAGGTTAGGGCTGGGGTGCGGGGGCTGGGCTGGATACGTCACAAAATGGGTTATGATATGTGTAATTATACTTATGAAGATCTATCGATTAAGATTTTTTTAGATTTGATTTATCAGCTTAGAAACAATAAGATCTATTGACCGTGGTCTACTACAACAAAGGTTAAACAATTGGCGCCCATACCATTTTTTTCTGTTTTCCAGCTTCTAATCTCCATGCTATGGTGGACACATGCTCTTGTTTCAGTATTGGATGAACATCGATTTGGCTTTTAGTTTTATTTGTCGATGGATTATGGAGTATCGAGGTATTTGGAAGTATGTTTTCCATGGTGATGTGATGCATGGGGTTTCTAGTTTGGCTTGTATTATTGGTACCACTTAGTCAGGATTTAGCTTTTCTTTCGGAACCAAATTATTCACCTGACTAGACAAACAAACAATTTAGAGCTAGGGGATTTGCCTTAGAAAGACGCAAACAGTATAATTACTCTTTTTAAACAGTGACGAAAGATTTGCCATAGTTCATTGAGTAAGGAGAGTTACAAATATGCACAAGGAGAGACCACCAAGAGAGAGGACTCAAAATGATAAGAAGCCTACTATCACAAGATGGGTGCTCCTGGGTCTTTTCCACAGTCCATACCCTTTGGGGACTCCGCGTTATCCTGCTCAGGGGGATGGGAGGCATGGTTGACATTCTAGAAGACCCATGTCAAGGAAATTATGAATATTAGTACCAGGGATTTCCGGATCAAGGGCTGGATGATGTTAAGGTGTAGTTACTAAAAATATTGAACGAAGAACCGTGTCCATGTTTTGTCAGGTTTCATCAGTTTCATGCATATCTAAACAGTCAAAACTATGTGCTTCAACGTCCTATTTGTTCCATGCTTGATGAATATGAGTGTATGGGTGTATTTTCTTTGTAATTGGATTATGAAGGTCTACCAATGTATGGATCTATCTTGTACTATGTTGCATGCGAATTTTTTCAGGAACGGGGGATTTTAACAACCTTTTATCCATGTGTGAACAAACAATGCAATCCGAGTGCATAAACTGACAAAAAAAGTGGTATACTTTGATCGTGGAAGCTTAACCAATTGCATTTGAAGCTTGCACAACGTCCTCAATTAACTCCCGGACTCTCACCAAATAGGGCAGTGGATGGATGTCCTAATTCCACACTATCATTCTGGACTCGCTAACAACTACAGTTACCGGGCGCAAAGGTCTCCACATCTGACCGTCCGACACCTCCTTCCTCCTTCACAAGGCTGGATGTGTGAAGACCACCTGGGTCAGTTAAAATTAAAACAAGCCTATCGTGCATGCATAAGCTAATGTGGCAGAATAACAATAAACTCTCATTGCCAAACAATGAGCACATAAGTTTAACTCGTCATCTTTTCTAACAATGCCTTCTTGATCAGTTACATTTTGATTTCAATTTTTCTATGTTGCACCTAGTGACGGTAATAAACTGGTGGCATTTGAACTTCAATAAAACTTTTGTCACAAAGTAATGTTTCTAAAATATATAAGATGTTTTATTAACAAAAGACATCGGTATGGGTCACAAGACGTCTTGTAAACCAAGTGGTAATGCACTAATTTGCGAGACCGATGACAACATTCTCTAAGGGAAGTCCCTATGTGCCCACATCCTGCGTTGGGGGCATCAATCGTCGACTTGTTATCACCATCTCAGCCCAGGCTAGCACAAGCTCATTCAGATGTGTGGCGAGCTTTTGACTGGAAGGTGGTGGGGGGTCTTTCCCAGATTTTGATTTGCGTATGATGGCCTCTGCCTGTGGGACGATGATTGACAGTTAACAACAAAGTCTATTGACGGTGTGGTGGCATGGAAGGAGGGGAATGCGGGAGGGATTCACTGGAGGTTCATCATGCATGCGTGATCAGGAAATGATGCATGCCCCACTTCGTCAGTATGCGGCGTGTGATCGTCAATTCAGCCGCGCAGCTAGGCAGGCCCGGCTTACTCTCGAGCTGGGCCGTTAGTTCCTGCCCGTAGCCTCACCGGAATCTTTGTTCCAGCAAGCAAGGCGAACAACGCACAAGCTTTCACATCCCTTTCTTCTAGCAAATACTCGCCACATGGAGTCATGTATGCTTTCTCAAACCGAAATCATGTTCCCAATGCATCCCAATCCCAACGCTGCTCAACAACCTCCTGGACAATTTTCTTTATCCATCTAAATGGCAGCACAACGAACAAGTTTAGTTTTGGCAATGAAGCTTTGAGTATTCAGCTACTATCCTCATTGTTAGAGAGATGAAGGGGCGGGGCCATTGGTCGAGTTATGTAGTGAGATGCAAAGGAGCGACTAGGAGTCTAGGAGTTGTATTTGATGCTGGGTGTTGTTGCTTTATTACCTTACCGACCTTGTATCCAGTTACCTAACTATATAAGTATTTACCAGTGTAAATAGCTCTAACTAAAAACATAGGATGTTCCAGGCAAATAGCCCATTTGGCTCAAAAGAGGCAGAAAGGGGCCACCTTACCCCTTCTTGCAGTGAACGCGTTGTGACTCGACCCTCGACAGCACTACAAAGCACAAGTATACTGCTGAAGCGAAGAGGGGATTGTATTACCTAGCGATACAGAGAGGATTCCCTTCGCTGCGTGGAAAGAGCGGTAAGAGGTGCTTCCTAACGTTTCTTCGCTGACTCGATCTCCAGACGGTGAGTGCGAGTGTGCGATGGCGCCTCGCTGCTTGCTTTGTTACTCTGCTTGATTGATCCATATGATTTTCTTTCACGTGTATTAGGAGTCTATTTCTGCAGTAGGACTTGTTTTGTTTTGTAATCGAGCAAGTGAAATCATAAGGCGAAGTTCATATATCCTCTGTTTGGGAGTACGAAAGAGTGTAAAATTAATCTCGGTGCAAGTAGAAGTAGCAAGTTCCGCGAAAGCTGCAATGCAAAATTTATGAGGTTAGATCTCTAGTAACGTCATGTTTGACGATTTTTCTTCACACGCGCGCACAAAACAGACTGCTGCGTTTCTGACTGAACTAGGTATTAGCATGAGGACATTGGTATGCTGTAATTTCCACTAGGACAACTAGAAGCCCGTGGTGATACTTTGCCCCATGGATGGCTGTTATAATTCTTTCCAAAAGTAGCTTTGCCTACACTTACCTTGTTACAAAGTATCCAGAATCTACATAGCTTATCAAGGAGCGAGGATACTTTATTTGAGTCTTGCAAAAGAATTTGAAGTTCTGTTTACATACCGTTAAAAGGGGAAGAATTCAAGCATGATGTTACTGTGTATGGTCTGGTATCTTGCGATGGAATTTTGATATCTAGTAGCATATCATTTCAGGTATGGGTGGGAAGAAATTTGGCAGTGGGCAACAAGCTAAGACTGATGTGTTGTCACTTGATCAAGCCCCCCTAAGCATAATGCAGATCTGCCACCGGAAATTCGAGTCCGGTGAACGGTCATGTAGCCGATGATGTCATGCAAGGCGGTGGCTTCGGCGCGAAAGATGACATCAGCAGCGTTGTAACAACGGCTATAGAATCCACCAACTTCGAGGCCTCGTTGCGGGACACGTGTGATTTGGAAGGCAACGAGGAATAGCCATCACACTCTGGGATGGGTTGCAAAGCAACCGAAGCTCACGGCGGAAGCAAGCCGCGGGACCTGCCGTGGCAGCGGTCCCACTTCCTTGTGCAACTTTAACTTCAGAAAAAATAAAGCACGTAATCCATGTTTCTTTTGCATTCTTGTAGTTTTTTCCAACTTCTGAACTATGTTCTTCACTGCGCAACATCATAGTGTTCCAGTGCTGGATGAACATCGGTTTGTGAACCCATGAGTTGTTTTCAGTTTTCTTTTGTCATTTGATTATGGAATGTTGCAGAAGTATGGTTTATTTGGTGTTGTGTCGTGATTTCCAGTTCATGCTGCTATGGCTTTTCTCTGAAAATGGATGTTGTTATGGCTTGGTCAGTATTTAGTTTCTTTTAGTAGGAGAATTCGTCACCTTGTTCAAACAAACGGTGCACTATTTCCTTTGAAACAATGGCAAAATCGTTTGACATATTTCATTGAACTAGCAAGATGGCCCTCGCAAATGCGAGGGCATCGCCTATTATCACAAATCTACAAAACTCTAGAAAATCTTGACTCTATCTATTATATTATATACTTATATATCGATAAGACTTGAAAGGAGATATATAGGAGATATATGCTAGATATTTCTATTAACCATCAAAAGACCTTCCAATCAAACATCAAAGCATCTAGCTGCCAATCTGATGGATCTCATTTTTGTCCTAACAATATATATATATATATGTAAGTATCACAGCAATTATATCATCACAATTGTACCTAGAAAGATGACAACCATGATAGAAGTATGCTTTCTATTCTTAGATATAAAAAGTCTATCATGTCAGATTAACTTGGTAATATTTAGCTATATTGTCCACATAAGTACATTTGTACTTACACGCATGAGTATGTGTGTTTCCGTCACCGTCCATTTTGCTTTGAGACTCGGATAGTAGAAGAAGAAAAAGAAGAAGAAGAAGAGAGCTAGTTTTCCATCTACCGGGAGAGCGCGAATCTCGAGAGATATATCAACGGTGATGGAAACACCCACACTTATGTGTGTGTACAAAATCCATTCTCTTTTTGTCTATGTACAAATTTGAGTCATCTCACACGTGCTTTGGAAAGCTCTCGTAGCTACCTTGGCGTGCCTCACCTAGCTAGACGTTAAATGTCTAGATTATGTTTATCATGAAAAATCAATACTAACACTTTTTTTGCGTAAAAATATGAAATTTTGAAGGATTATTTTTCTTGTGATAAAGTGTATATTTATGTTTTTGCCTCATAATATATTAAGCTGCGCAGACTCCACATGGTGTTTTTATAAAAAAGATATTCACATATACATCATATTTAGATGTTATAGACACCCATCCTAGTATAATAATATTGTACATATGCTAATCATGCCAAAGCTATCCTGAATATTTTTATTTTTATTATACATGACATGTTATATTTTCATATAATATTTTTCCAAAATGATAGGTTCATGATTTCATTATTTTTCGCTTGTGTAAAAAATTTGAATTTGTAAAAACTTTATGTCCTCACGCTATTGTGTAACTTGATTTTTTTTTTCTAATAACATCAAATTATGCAGATTGGGCAGGTCATTTTGTGAAGAAACGTTTTACCCTAATTAGTTTATACGATGAGAGTCCTCTATGTGCACGATTCTACAATATATATCTCGTGTTAAATGGATCTACATGGTTCCTATATATAAACCGTGTCAAACGGACCTACACGGGCATCATTAATAATATTTTATCAAATTATAGCCACTAATCTTAAATCTAACTATTAAAATGATTTAGATGATGTGGCCTAACATGGTGGCTCTATTAAATACCCGCATATTGCTTTAAGTATATAATAAATAGAGATGGAAAGTTAATTACGAGTGTTCTTACGCAGAAATTTAATTTGGCACATGGGAGCATATGCTCCTGCCACCAAAAAAAAACATTTCGAAATATCAAAAAAATTTAAACAACAATTTTCATGCATACTAATCGACATTCTATGTGCGCACATCAAGTTTTGCAAAAACCCGATATTTTTGTGATTAGTGTGGAAAAAAACATCACGTAAATAACCCTTTTTTACACTAATTAAATTCGTCTTTTTCACATGACCTTAAAAATGTCGGTTTTCCGTAAAATGATTTTGTGAGCATGTTGAATTTCGAGGTGAACCCGCTAAATTTAATATCCCAATTTTCAACATTTTGAAAGTGTATTTAAAATGAAATTTAAAAATCGGTAACATATGCTCCCGGGTCCAAAACACCACTCCCGTTCTTAGATCGTTGTACCGGCTGACACTTAGGTACTTAAGATTAATGGGCGACAAGTATAATGGTGACATTAAGGCAACCCGGTCCTATTTGTGGCTGAAATCTGCATCATTCATTACTCTACCATGGTGCATGCATAATATAAGATTTTAGAAAATACAATGAGATACAAGCTTTGCATGCAGGGCATTCATGCCTGTAAGGTTTAGCTGGCGTGCGAGCGGTTGGCGAATTATCACCCTCAGACAAATAATTGTATGGTTGCAGCTATTTTTGAGGTCAATGGTTTATTCAAAGATAGCGCTGAAATCTGAAATTTATCACTTTATGATTCTTTAATTGAACTTCAAAACACCACTCCCGTTCTTAGGTCGTTGCACCGGCTGACACTTAGGTCACTGTTCTGATCTTCTTACAACCTCACCAGCTGTCTGTGAAAATATTTAACTCGTGAGCCAACAATAACAATGACCTATAGATATAGATATATTTTAGATCCTTGTAAAGAAAATGATATATTTTAGATAACCAGGTCAACAATGACAGGCTGGTCTTCAGGCATAGTCATAAAAAAGACCCCAATAGGGCGTGGCGATTTCACGCGTGGCCCAACAGTGACTCGACACGTGATGAAATTCTTTTACAAAAAAAAACAGAAGTTGCCATCCTGTTGGTCCATTCCGGATATCAGGAAGTTACTGATCTGTCACACATGGATATGAACAATTCCCGCGATATTATTTTTTTCTGAATCAATGAGCATGTCTAAGAGTTTCATTTTCAGAAAGTCCCCATTAAACAAATAAAACAAACAAGCATCTCCACACATGACCTCGCAAGTAGATCAAAGCTAACATCGACATCTACTAATGGGAACCCTCGCGATCTATCAAGCCATACTCTACCTATCTAAAAGGATTACAAGGCCTGAATATGTTTTTAACGAACTCCTCATAGCTAGCATAAAAACGACTGTATTTGTGTCGGATACTTCATACGAGTTAGGGACTTGGTGTTGTAGTGTGAACATGGCACGGTTTGTGTTGGGGTCGAACTAGTTGTTCTTAGACTTTATAATGCTTTAGGGTTAACCTCAAATAGATCTTCATCTCACTTTCGAACACCTAGTTATATGCAGAAGGATGGTACTAACGAGAATTAGTAGATCCCGTCATGGGGTAGCCCATTGCGATGGCCGTGGGATATCTTATGTTGAATTAGCAGTTGGGAAAGACCAACCAAAGGTCGATGATGTAAGGACGCTGCCGGCTCTACCCTCCAGGTGGTTGACAATGGTGACGATCTTTTGATCCTCTTGACACCATTTCAGGATTGCCTCTTAGGAGTGTTAGAGAGTTTTTCCTGAACGTGTATGTATTTTCCCGTAAGAGGCATAACCTTCTCTTTATATGTGGTGCTAAGCGAACAGGGACAAGAACGAAAACGTTTGTTGGTGCCCCCAATCAAAGCACACGCGTTAGGAGAGGACTGTCTCCCTGGTTTCTCTCGATTTGTTATCATGATCAAAATCCTATATTCTCCCCCTTTATCCTAAGGTAAACAAACATCATCATAAGCCTACTCTTAATAGAAATAGTATATCAAAGTAAGGTGTTATAGTGACTAATAAAATGTTAGCGAACGTCAGTACTTGTAGTATATCATATTCTTTGTTGAAATAGAAAACGTAATACTTTCTCAAAGTTTGTTTATTCAGCGGTCCATATTTCTAGATCAAAAAGCTTTCTAACAAACCTAGAACGGATCATAATCATAAATATGGGTTGCAAACCTTCGATAAATGGATTCGTAAAACATACAAAACGTATATGCTTGACATCAATAGTTTGATCCTGAATTTTATCTTTTCATTGACTTGTTGTTACTCGCAAAGTAAATTGTTTGTTCATAATGCAGCGAGTGGTTTAAAAATGTTGTCTACCTTATTAATTTTGAAATTAAAATTTAGTTAACATACAACATGCTCCGTAGACTCTTGCACATAATTAATTGGGACTCTCTAATGTTCAGCTAGCTGACGTCACGAAACATGAACGAAATCAACCGAACAACCACGCGACTAACTCCTGTATCCTCTGTGTACGGTACATATGCATGCACTTGGCCAACCGGGCCTTGAGCTAGCTACGAAAATGCATATAGCATGGAGTGGTTAGGTGTAGAAATTAATATGTTCTGTTTTTTTTTCATTTTTTCTTTTGCTTTCAATTATGTATAATGCATACAAAGATCTTATATGTTTTTAGTTTCGATGGGCAAAAGAAATTGGAAAACTAATTTGCTAATTCACAAAAAAAATTAGTCGGCCCATCCGCAAGTGAAAAATGTCAATTATAATGCAAAAAAAATCGGTTGCACTCGCACTTGCAACTGGATAATCTCAGTCGCAACCTTATTCGTAATTAGAGAAAATCTTAGTTGCAACATCAATTATAACTAAAAAAAAATTCTCGGTTCTAACTACACTTGCAACTAGAGAAATATCGGTTGCAATTCCAGAAAATTTCGTAGTTACAACTTCACTTGCAACTGGAAAAAAATTTAGTTACATCTTTACTTGCAACCCGCTAAGCCCTACATAGAATTAAAAAAGAAAACTTAAAGCGTATGTAGAAAAAACTTGAAAAACTCTATTGCAACCCCACTTGTAACTGGGAAATATCAATTGCAACCTCACATGTAACTGGAAAAAATCTCATTTGTAGCTCCAATTGGAAAAATCTTAGTTGCAACCCTACTTGCAACAGATCTCAGTTGCAACCTCACTTGCAACTGATAAATCCTAGTTGCAACATTACCTGCAATTAAAATATCTTAGCAGTTGTAGCCCCACCTGTAACAAAAATATTTTAACTGGAGCCTCACTTGTAACAGATCTTAGTTGCAACCTCACTTGCAACTGATAAATCTTAGTTGCAACACCACTTGCAACTACAATACCTCAGTTGCAACCCTACTTGCTGCAACACCACTTGCACCTAAAATATTTTAGTTGCAACTCCACTTGCAACTAGCAACTCTTAGTTGCAACACCACTTGCAACTACAATATCTCACTTGCAACCCCACTTGCAACTGATAAAACTTAGTTGCAACACCACTTGCAACTAGAATATCTTAGTTGCAGATCCACTTGTAACTAGCTCAGTTGCAACCACAATTGCAACTAGAAATTTTAAGTTGCAACCCACTTGCAATTGGAAACAAAAAATCTCACTTGCAACCCCAATTGCAACTAGAACTTTTAAGTTGCAATTCCACTCGCAATTGGAAAAAAATCTCACTTGCAACCCCGTTTGCAACTGGAAAAATCTCAGTTACAAACCCACTTGCAACTAAAAAAAACTCGTGTATAACTCACTTGCAACTCCCTCACTATCATAAATGAAGACACAATCCAATAGTTTCAAAGTGGACTGAACTCTAACATAAATCTAGGTCGGCCAAGAATTAGTAAAAAATCATTTTTTGTAAAAACAACAATAGAATAATAAAAATTATTCTGAATGCACTCTTATGCATGATATCAACAAAGTATTTAATATACTAAAAATAATGTATTTATAATTTTACTACAATAAATAAAAGTGGGTTTGCTTTATACTAAATGTTCGAATATACGTAGAAAACAATAAAAATGTGAGTGACAATAAATATTCGAGTAGACGTAATAAATAAAGCAATAAAAAATAAAATTTAGAAATTTGCGAGTGAACTAAATATTCGAGATAAAAATGTCGGCGTATCACGACATACTTGTAAAGTACGTAGCGTCATATTGAAATAAACAACAATAGTATGTATAAAGATTTCATACCTTTTTCCAATATACTTAAAAATTAGTCTCTAGAGTTTAGAAGGTAACTACTAACATTATCAAAAGAACTACACCTACTATACATCTACGTACTCATTCATGGATTTTCCTGCACCGTGTCATGATTAACATATAATAATAGAGAACGCTACTACCAAAACCAACGCCAGAGTACACCAAACGTGAAAACGAATCAACGACGGAGATCATAAGCGACAGTTCTCGCCTGTAGCCTCACTCAAATTTTGGTTCCGGCAAGCAAGCTGAACGACTCACGAGCTTTTCTTTCAATCTCTTCTAACAAATACTCATCAGATCGGGTCGTGTACGCCCTCTCCACCCAAAATCATATTCCCACTGCATCCCAAGCCTAACACTGCTCAGCAACCATGTAGACCAACTTCTCTATCCATACAATGACAGCAACAAAACAAACGAACACGCTTACGTTTTCACAATTCAGATTTCAATATTCAGCTACTATCCTCATTGTTATAGAGAGGAAGGAACGGGGGGCTGTTTTCCAAGCTGTGTAGCGAGATGCAAATGAGTGACTAGGAGCTGTATTTGAGGCGGGGTCCTGCACTACGGGAAAAATATGCGTCGCCGTGCAGCATTTCTTTGCCGTGTGTCCCCGCACGGCAAAGAAATCTTTGCCGTGCGCACAGATAAAAACGCACGGTAAAGACCTTGGTCACGGGAAAGATAGACACAAGCGCACGGCAAAGATACGATTTACGGCAAAGATGGAAGAGGCCGCACGGCAAAGAAAGGTGCACAGCAATGGTCCAACACACCGCACGGCAAAGACTTGGTGCACAGCAAAGACTTGGTGCACGGCAAAGGCGTTGGGCATTGCCGTGCCTCATCCTTTGCCGTGCGCGCAGCTGGGTTGCACGGCAAAGCAGCCTTTGCCTAGTGTTTTTGAAAAAACGCACGGCAAAGAAGCATTTGCTTAGTGTAAGCGCACGGCAAAGATGTAGAAACTGGATTTTTTCTCATCTCAAAACGCATGGCATGGTATAGTTATCAACAAACGAACACATAGCTCAGTGGCAAGGTTGCACGCTTTCCCTACTCTGTGTCCTAGGTTCGATTCCCAGACCAGCCAGTTTGAGGCCTTTTTTTTAGATAAAACATGTTAGGCACACGGCAAAGAAGCGACCTTTGCCGTGCGGCGTCACACGGCAAAACCTTTGCCGTGCAACGTTTGCGAGTCACACGGCAAAGAAGGCTTTGCCGTCGATAACATTGCCTGCGATCTTTGCCGTGCGGGGTCGCACGGCAAAACCTTTGCCGTGCAAATAGGGCTCTTTCCCGTGCAAATAGTTGCACGGCAAAGCCTGTTTTTCCCGTAGTGCTGGGTGTTGTTGCTTTACTACCTCACCGACCATATGTCCAGTTATTTATAACTCTATAAGTATTTACGCTTCACGTGTCCAAGTGCAAGGTTGCCATGTAGTAGCCCGAAGGACGTAAGATCAATGATCAGCAACAATGCTTCCATCTTCTACGTGCCATCACCGTCAACAAAACGGCACGAGGAAACAGAGGATTCTATTGAGAGACAGATCGATTGATGAAGACGGCTATCCATAGGGCCGCCGTCTAACGAACCGGCGGCGTACTCGCAAATGGAGGCAGAGGCGAGGCCACGCGGCGCGCAAGCGTCAAGAAGCTGAGCAAGAAACTGTCGCTGGTTTTGCCCTGTCGGAACTCGAAAGAACGAAGCAACACCCTTGCGGCAGCAAACCGGAGGCCGGTACGTGCTGTCAAGCCTAACAACCGCTACACCAGAGTCAGATGGAATTATGGAAAAAAATGAGGCCGTCTACACCGTCTCGAACCCCACCAGTCAGAAGCCGTCTGAGATCATATCACTGAATTGGCCGACCCTATTGGGTGTCGTGTTCTGTTCTTTCCTCCTCCTCGTTGTTCTTATGAAAACCTTGAATTCATCCCTCTGTAATCCCTTAGGGCATCTCCAGCGGCGCGACGCATTTCGGACGCCCAAAAGTGGTCGCGAGCGTTCGTTTGCGTCGCCCCGCGGCGCTCGTCCGTTTGCGTCTGGGTGTGCTCCCACCGGGGCGATCCATTTTTTGAATTGCAACATAGTTAAAAACATACAAAGTAGTACATAAAAATGCATAAAAACTATACAAAGTAGATCTATAGGCCTAGACTACTTGCTTCCTGACGGGCCGGTACTGTCGTTGCGTCGCTCCGTCGCCTCCCGCGCGGCCGCTATGGCTCGGTGCGCCGCCGCGTCCTCTTGCAGGCACTGCTCCAGCCTCGCGTTGGCGGCGTCGTCTTTGAGCGTCTCGAAAGACTCGACGAGGGCCCTCTGCTCCGCCGCCTTCTCCTCCGGCGTCGACGCATCAGGGTCATCGGAGGACCAAGATATCTCCGAGTCGGAGTCCTCTGCTGCAGCGGCGGCGGCCAGCCTGCGCTGTTCTAGCTCGGCGTCCAACGCCGCGTGACCCGCCAGCTCCTCCTGTGCTTCCTTCTCCGCTTCAGCCAGGGCCACGGCGTGATTGCGAGTAATTAACACGTCCGTTGGGAACCCCAAGAGGAAGGTATGATGCGCACAGTAGCAAGTTTTCCCTCAGAAAGAAACCAAGGTTTATCGAACCAGGAGGAGCCAAGAAGCACGTTGAAGGTTGATGGCAGCGGGATGTAGTGCGGCGCAACACCAGGGATTCCGGCGCCAACGTGGAACCTGCACAACATAACCAAAGTACTTTGCCCCAACGAAACAGTGAGGTTGTCAATCTCACCGGCTTGCTGTAACAAAGGATTAGATGTATAGTGTGAATGATGATTGTTTGCAGAAAACAGTAGAACAACTATTGCAGTAGATTGTATTCGATGTAAAAGAATGGACCGGGGTCCACAGTTCACTAGAGGTGTCTCTCCCATAAGATAAATAGCATGTTGGGTGAACAAATTACAGTCGGGCAATTGACAAATAGAGAGGACATGACCATGCACATACATGATATGATGAGTATTGTGAGATTTAATTGGGCATTACGACAAAGTACATAGACCGCTATCCAGACATGCATCTATGCCTAAAAAGTCCACCTTCAGGTTATCATCCGAACCCCTTCCAGTATTAAGTTGCAAACAACAGACAATTGCATTAAGTATGCTGCGTAATGTAATCAATAACTACATCCTCGGACATAGCATCAATGTTTTATTCCTAGTGGCAACAGCACATCCACAACCTTAGAATTTTCTGTCACTGTCCCAGATTTAATGGAGGCATGAACCCACTATCGAGCATAAATACTCCCCCTTGGAGTTAAGAGTAAAAACTTGGCCAGAGCCTCTACTAATAACGGAGAGCATGCAAGATCATAAACAACACATAGGTAATAGATTGATAATCAACATAACATAGTATTCTCTATCCATCGGATCCCGACAAACACAACATATAGCATTACGGATAGATGATCTTGATCATGTTAGGCAGCTCACAAGATCCGACAATGAAGCACATGAGGAGAAGACGACCATCTAGCTACTGCTATGGACCCATAGTCCAGGGGTGAACTACTCACTCATCACTCCGGAGGCGACCATGGCGGTGAAGAGTCCTCCGGAAGATGATTCCCCTCTCCGGCGAGGTGCCGGAAGCGATCTCCGAATCCCCGAGATGGGATTGGCGGCGGTGACGTCTCCGGAAGGTTTTCCGTATCGTGGCTCTCGGTACGGGGGTTTCGCGACGAAGACTATATGTAGGCGGAAGGGCAGCCTCGGAGGGGTCACGGGGGCCCCACACGCTAGGGCCGCGCGGGGCCCCCTGGGCCGCGCCGCCCCTAGTGTGGCGGCGCCCCGTGGCCCCACTTCGTCTTCTCTTCGGTCTTCCGGAAGCTTCGTGGCAAAATAGGCCCCCGGGCGTTGATTTCGTCCAATTCCGAGAATATTTCCTTACTAGGATTTCTGAAACCAAAAACAGACGAAAAACAAGAATCGGCTCTTCGGCATCTCGTTAATAGGTTAGTGCCGGAAAATGCATAAATATGACATAAAGTATGCATAAAACATGTAGATATCATCAATAATGTGGCATGGAACATAAGAAATTATCGATACGTCGGAGACGTATCAGCATCCCCAAGCTTAGTTCCTGCTCGTCTTGAGCAGGTAAACGATAACAAAGATAATTTCTGGAGTGACATTGTAAGGGTATTTTACCCTTATCCATTATTTTGGTAACAATGACACCGTGCTAGAGTATTTGACCTAATATGTTTATAAGGATAATCTCAGGTATTAGGCAATGAGGCATAAATGGTGTATCAAAGGACAAGAAGGCTAAAGGAGACCCCCCACTTCAACAACAATGAAAAAGGGGTCTACAGCAGAAATCCGGTCTGCAGCCCGGTTCAACCGGGCCTGCAACCGGCCTGTCCGGTGCGCAGCTCGGTCAACCGGTCGCCAACCGGGGAAGTCTGGCGCACGACCCGGTCGACCGGCCGCCAACCGGGGTCTTCAGCAGAACACAAGAAATCCGGTTGTCGACCGGTCAACCGGCCTACTGACCGGCGGGTCCGGCGCACGGCCCGGTCGACCGGTCGCCAACCGGCGCCAACCGGAGGAGCTCTCGGACCGAGCAAACAGCGTCCGGTCACTGGTCCGGTCCGACCGGCCTCACCACCGGGCTGTCCGGTCTGTGGCCCGGTCAACCGGGTTTCTCGAGGAAAAAGCTGAGGTGGCAAGTGACCAACGGCCATATTTCGAAGAACACTATAAATAGGTCTTCTCCTACCTCTGAACAGTTAGGCACTACACTACAAGTTGTTCTTGAGCTCTCTCTCTCTCTCTTACTCCATTGCTAGAAACACCAAAAGCCTCAGATCTCCCTCCTCCTCCACCCAAACTCAAATCCCTCCGGGGAATCGTTAGAGGAGGACCCGATCTACCGTTCTACCAAGCCAAATCTCATTCCCCCTTGTATTCATTGAGAAGCTTGCTTCCTAGGGTTCCTTGGAAACCCTAGGTGGGCAAGAGGAGTCCGGAAGCATCCGGGGCTGTGGATTTGCTCCGGGCAAGATTGTGAAGGTTTGGAGGCTACCTCAAAGTCTACCACAAGTGAGTGAGCTATTCCTTCGTGGGATAGGCTCCGGAGAATAGGGTGAGCCTTCGTGGCGCGGGGAATCCTTCGTGGGGCCTCCACTCCTCCAAACGTGACGTACCTTGTTGCAAAGCAAGGGAACACGGGAATACATCCTCGTCTCCGCGTGCTATCGGTTATCTCTAACCGAACTCCTTACTTGTGATTTAACGCACTTGTGAGAGCCTTCGTGCTCGAGTTAGTGGTATCCTCATATAGGTTGCTTCACCTAGTTTGCATTAGGCTCACCTTTATATTCCGCAAAGCCTAATATTGCAAAGAAAGAATTAAAATCTGTAGAAACCTATTCACCCCCCTCTAGGTTTACCATCTCTATACTTTCAATTGGTATCAGAGCCTGGACTCTTATTAAGGGCTTCACCGCCTTAAGAGTGAGATGGATAAACTCTTTGAGGGTCTAGATGACGACTCTAACCTTTCGGTTAAAGAGATGAAATCTAGATTCTTGGCATATGATGCCGAGAAGAAGAAAAAGGAGGATGAGCTACAAAACCAAATGACAGAAATGACTGCCATGCTTAAGAACCTAATTGCGGGTGGAACTCCTAGTGGGGCTTCGGCCTCTAAGGAAACCTACCATGAAGCTAACCATGCCCAAAAACACTTCACCCATGCCTCATATAAACCATAGTGGGACCGTTCCCCATTTTGATGGAACTCACTTTCCACATTGGAAATCTGCTATGGAATCTCATATTCGCAGCTGCCGAGTGTGGAGCTATGGGAGCTCATTGTTCATGGACATCGGGAGCCACAAGATCCTACTCGGTTGACCTCCACCGAGTTCTACAACCGTCGACTCAATGCCTCCGCACGTGACAAGATTAGAAGTGGAATCAACCGCAAGCTCCTTGATCAAGTCGATGACATTGTCTCCGCTAAAGAGTTGTGGGATCGGATCATAGTACTGCAAGAGGGAACCGATTTGATCCAATCAGCTCTTTATGAGACCGCAAAGCAAGAGGCCCACCAGTTCATGATTCGAGATGGAGAATCCGTATCCGATGCCTATGCTAGGCTTGGTGCTCTTAGAGTAAGGGTCAAGGGACTTGGTGTTGAGAAGTACAATGATGGCTTCGAGATGAATGAAGCATTCATAAAGTCCAAGGTCATTGCTATGATTGCCGTCAAGCAAGAAGACACCAACCTTGCACTCAACTTGCAAATCATGACCAAGAGTGCCGATCTCAACTCCGATGATCTCGTCTCCTATGTGGCCGCCAATGAAAACATGGCCAAAGTGGGAAAGAGGCTCATGGCAATGAACCGTGTGGATGAAGCCTCGCACAACCATGAAGGGTCACACAACCTTGCTCTCAAAGCTAGGGCCGATCATGGGAGCAAAGAAGACTATGAAATTGAAGAAGAAGAAGAAATGACTTCAACTAGTGACATGGCTACCGACTTTGCTTTCTTTGCCAAGAAATACAAGGCAAAGTTTTCAATGCTCCTCAATGACAAGAAGAAGAAGAGAACTTGCTACAATTGTGATGAAGATAGCCACTTTGCAAATGAGTGCCCTTATGAGAAAAGGGTAGACAAGCCAAGATTCATCAAAGGGGTCAAGCCAAGATTGAAGCCAAACCCAATCAACGATCGATACAAGAAGAACAAGGGAAGAGCCTTTGTTGGGGCCGAGTACTTGTCCGATGATGAAGAGGAAGATGAGGAGAAAGAGGCCGGGGTGGCCGGCTTGGCTTTCTCTAAGCCCGGATCACTCTTCACATATGACTACTCCAAGGACTATTCCACGGAGAATGATGTTGGTTCTTCCTTCATGGCAAGAACAACCCAAGATGGTGACTCCGATGAATCTCCCTCCTCTACAATCGTTGGCTCTTGTCTTATGGCAAGGGAAACCAAGGTAATGGAACCTCCACCTTCCCTATCTAGTGTTCTTGATGATGAAAATGAAAATCAAGATGAACTAATTGTGCTTAAGGAACTTTACAATGTTAGATGCACCCTTCGTGGTGAAGCTCTTGTCAAGTTTGATTTCTTGATGGACTCTCTCAAATAAAAGGATGAGTCCATTGAGGAATTAGAATATCAATTGGATGAAAAGGAACGGAGATTCAATCTCCTAAGACAAGAGCTAAAAACCGAAAGGTGCATATCTCAAGGCCTTAAGCAACAAATTGAAACTTATGAACTTGATAAAGTTAAGGACCTAGAAACTATTGATAGGGCTCAATCTTTGACTCAAGTGCTCCATACCTCAAAGGAGGAACTTGAAGTTGCTCATGCTTCTCTCACTAGGGATCTTGACCACCTTGAAAGAGCTAACAAGCTTGTAAAGGATGAGCTCAAGAAACTTGGAGAGAACCATGACCTACTCCAAGAAACCTACATGAAAGCACTTGAATCAATGAAGGATCCCATTGTTGTTGAAAACCATGCTAGTTCCCCTACATCTTTTACTAGTGAGCATGCTAAGCTTGTTGAGGAACATGTTCGTTTACAAGAGGAACTCTCTTTGCATGTTGAGACCAATGCATATCTTGAATCCTTGGTGACTAAATATGGTCTCGCCTATCATCCTAATGAATCCTCTTGTGAGCATGCATCTATTCTTGAGGAAAATGTTAGGTTAACAAAGGAACTTGCAAAGTTCACCACCGCCAAGAACAAGATGGGATTGGATGACCTCTTGAGTAAGCAAAGGTCAAACAATCAAAAGTTTGGACTTGGATATGTTCCCAAGTCTCACAAGAAGAAGAACTACAACAAGGAGAAACCCGCTCAAGATAGGAACAAGAAGGTCACTAATAATGGCAAAGCCTCAAGGGGCAAAGCCACTAGTGGTGACCGCACGGGGCCAAACGATCACTATGAATTATTTTTTGATTATTATGGTGATGTTTATGCTAACTATGTTGGCCCTCCTAATGGCTATGCTTATAGAGAGTACTCAATTTGGGTACCAAAAGATATTGTTGCCATTGCAAAGGAACCCATTAATCGATGGGTTCCTAAATCCTCTACTTGATTTTGTAGGGGTATGCCTCCGGTGGTCCAAAATGGGTGTTTGATAGTGGATGCACCAATCATATGACCGGAGGAAGAGGTGTGCTTGATCAATTCATTGAGGATATCAACAAGAAGTCAAGCATCACCTTTGGTGACAACTCAAAGGAAAGGTACTTGGGTATGGCAAGGTGGCAATCTCTAAGGACTTGTGCCTTGAGACGGTCATGCTTGTTGAATACCTTGGTTACAACTTACTTTCTATATATCATCTTGTCGATGCCGGTTACAATTCATATTTTACTAAGTATTATGTGCAAGTCTTTAGGAGTGACAATCTCAAATTGGTCCTTGTTGGATATGTGGAGAACAACCTTTACGTGGTTGATCTCTCGAAAGAGAGCCCCTCTCCCTCCACATGTCTAATGGCGGCCAAGCATGATGAAGGATGGTTGTGGCATCGCCGTCTTGGTCATGTTAACATGAGAAATCTTAAACAACTCCTAAAGGGTTAGCACATTGTTGGACTAACCGGCATTTCTTTTGAGAAAGATCGTGTATGCAGTGCATGTGTAGCCGGAAAACAACTCAAGAAGAAACATCCTATCAAGAGTATTGTCACCACATCTAGGCCTTTGGAGCTCCTTCATTTGGATCTCTTTGGGCCATCACATTATGATACTCTTGGTGGAAGCAAGTATGGACTTGTCATTGTTGATGATTACTCAAGATACTCTTGGGTCTTTCTCCTTAAGTCTAAGGATGAGACACATAGAGACTTCATCACCTTCGCCAAGAAAGCTCAACGTACATATGAATCCGAGATCAAGGCGATTAGGACCGACAATGGCACCGAGTTCAAGAACTATACTATGCAAGAGTTTGTTGATGATGAGGGCATCAAGCATGAGTTTTCGGCGCCATACACCCCTCAAAAAAATGGTGTTGTTGAAAGGAAGAACCGGACTATCATTGAGATGGCAAGAACCATGTTGAGTGAATTCAACTCACCCCACAACTTTTGGGGAGAAGCTATCTCTACGGCCGTTCACTACTCCAACCGGCTCTTCCTCCGTCCCCTCCACAACAAAACTCCATACGAGCTTCTTTCCGGTAACAAGCCTAATGTCACGTATATTCGTGTCTTTGGATGCAAATGTCTTGTTAAGAACAACAAAGGAAAGCTCGGTAAATTTGAAACTAGAACTATAGAGGGCATATTTGTTGGTTATGCGGACAACTCTCACGCCTATAGGTACTACAACCGGTCCACTGGGACTATTGAAGTATCTTGTGACGTGGTGTTCTTGGAGGATAATGGCTCCCAAGTGGAGCAAGTTGTTCCATGTGTTGCGAGTAATGATGATGATCCATCTAGTGCCATCAAGCATATGGGCATTGGACACATTCGGCCCATGGAAGTTCATAATGATGATCAAGATGATGGAATAGAAGTATCAAGCACGGCTCAAGTGGAGCCTAGCTCAACTCAAGCCGAACCATCAAGTGCAACTCAAGAACCATCCTCCACTCAAGATGAGTCACATTCCGAAGAACAAGAAGAAAGTCCTCATTCCACGGAGCAAGACCATGATGATGATCAAGAAACATCTTCAACTCATGATCAAGCTCAAGTGATCCCTCATGTTCAAGCACTAGCAAGAGATGAATTCATTGATCATGAAGGAACCATTCGGAAGATCAAGGCCGCTACAAGGGCAAGTGACATGAAAGTAGATCAAGTCCTTGGTAGCATCTCAAGAGGAGTGGTAACTCGTAGACATGATGTCTACGGGTGCTTCTATTCTTGTAGACAGTGTTGGGCCTCCAAGAGCAGAGGTTTGTAGAACAGCAGCAAGTTTCCCTTAAGTGGATCACCCAAGGTTTATCGAACTCAGGGAGGAAGAGGTCAAAGATATCCCTCTCATGCAACCCTGCAACCACAAAGCAAGAAGTCTCTTGTGTCCCCAACACACCTAATAGGTGCACTAGTTCGGCGAAGAGATAGTGAAATACAGGTGGTATGAATAAATGCGAGCAGTAGAAACGGCACCAGAAAAGTGCTTTGCTGTCCAGGACTGGTGTGTGGTTGATGGTGGTAATATTGCAGGAAGTATAGATGCAGTAAAACAAGAAACAAACAACGATAGCGTATTTAGGAACAAGGCCTAGGGATCATACTTTCACTAGTGGACACTCTCAACATTGATCACATAACAGAATAAATAGATAGATGCTAGACTCTACACCCTCTTGTTGGATGATGAACACCACTAACTCGTGTAGGATTACACGAACCCTCAATGCCGGAGTTAACAAGCTCCACAATATTCAATGTTCATATTTAAATAACCTTAGAGTGCATAACGGATCAACATAACCAAACCAAGTACTAACATAGCATGCACACCGTCACCTTCACACTACGAAAGGAGGAATAGATCACATCAATACTATCATAGCAATAGTTAACTTCATAATCTACAAGAGATCACAATCATAGCCTATGCCAAGTACTACACGATGCACACACTCGTCACCATTACACCGTGCAGGAGGAATAAACTACTTTAATAACATCACTAGAGTAGCACACGGATAAATTGTGATACAAAACACATTGCAATCATAAAGAGATATAAATAAGCACTTCACTATGCCATTCATAACGAGTGAATAAGTATTCTGTGAAATATAGCCTAAGAGACCCACACGGTGCACACATCTGTCACCTTTACACACGTGGGACAAGGAGTCTCCGGAGATCACATAAGTAAAACCCACTTGACTAGCATAATGACATCTAGATTACAAGCATCATCATATGAATCTCAATCATGTAAGGCAGCTCATGAGATTATTGTATTGAAGCACATAGGAGAGAGATTAACCACATAGCTACCGGTACAGCCCCGAGCCTCGATGGAGAACTACTCCCTCCTCATGGGAGACAAGCAGCGTTGATGAAGATGGCGGTGGTGTCGATGGAGAAGCCTTCCGGGGGCACTTCCCCGTCCCGGCGGCGTGCCGGAACAGAGACTCCTGTCCCCTAGATCTTGGCTTCTGGATGGCGGCGGCTCTGGAAGGTTTTCTCTAGTTTCGTCCAACGTCATAGGGTTTTCACGACGGAGACCTTAAGTAGGCGGAAGGGCAGCCTCGGAGGGGGTCTAGTGGGCCCACACACTAGGGGGGCGCGCCCCACCCCTTGGCCGCGCCGCCCTGGCGTGTGGGCCCCCCTGGCTCCTCTCCGGTACTTCTTCGATGCTCTGGAACCTTCCGGGAAAAATAGGATGTTGGGCGTTGATTTCGTCCGATTCCGAGAATATTTCCTTACTAGGATTTCTGAAACCAAAAACAGCAGAAAACAGCAACTGGCCCTTCGGCATCTCGTCAATAGGTTAGTTCCGAAAAATGCATCAAAACGATGTAAAGTGTGTATAAAACATGTAAGTATCATCATAAAAGTAGCATGGAACATAAGAAATTATAGATACGTTTGGGACGTATCAAGACACCATGCATTACTTATCACTTATTGTCAACACCATGCTTTTGTGTCTAGTTTTGAACCACTCAAGGTACATGAAGCCTTGGTTGATCCGG
>NC_061511.1:242518520-242571368 GCF_022539505.1 Lolium rigidum
AACAGAAAGTGGGACCCACCGGTGCTTTTGGCCCGGCCCATCGGCTTGTTGGGCCGGCCCATTTGATCTAATGTGGACCCCACGTACTAAATGGGCCGGCCCGATAGCAGGAAAGTGGGACCCACATGCTAATTGGGCCGGCCCACTATCTTCTTGGGCCGGCCCAGTTGGTTTAATGTGGTCCCCACTTTGTAAATGGGCCGGCCCGGTACCAGGAAAGTGGGTCCCACATGTCTTGTGGGCCGGCCCTTTTGCCTGTTGACCGGTCAATCGAGTGCATTCGGCCCGGCCCACATGCTTAGTGGGCCGGCCCATTAAAGTTTTGACCGGTCAACCTTACGGGTTAGGCCCGGCCCACGTAACTAATGGACCAGCCCGGCTATATAGTTGACCGGTCAAACTAAGTCAGGCTGGCCGGCCCGCAAACTTAATGGGCCGGCCCGCTTAAGACGTGGCGAGGCCTCGTGTGGGCCTACCATCTACCACGGGGTTTCAGCCGGTTAACGCCGTTAACCGCCGGTTAACGGCGTACGCCACGTGTCGGTTTGCATGACGTCGGCGAGTCAACGGGCTCCCGGAAACACTTGGGCAACGGTCCGATTTTCTGTGGCGGAAGGGCGCCCAAGCGCGACGGACCGAAAAAATCGTCGTAGGACTTTGCCTGACGCAGTTTCCACAACAAAACCCATATCGTCGGGTTAGGCCCATAGGCGACGAAAAATACCCCTTAGCGGACGATTTTGAGACGTTGTCTATCAGAACTTTTCTTGTAGTGAATGTTTCTGCAGGTCGTACATCGTCGTGGTCTCCGCGACAATCAGTGCCACAATCTCGTGGTACTGCACCAGCACCTACTACCTCCAAGTACACCGCGCCTGCATCACGAGCACCTCCTGCCACTACACCAACACCATCGGCTGGTCCTCCTCGGAGTTCATCTTCCATGGCCTCCACGGGGAAGACGCGTGACATTCAATGTCGCAAATGCTTGGGATTTGGTCACATAGAGCGAGAATGCAGAACCAAGCGTGTGATGTTGGTGCGTGAAGATGGAGAATATGATTCCGCAAGTGACTTTGATGAAGATACATTGGCCCTTATTGCTGCACGTGATGGTGCCAACTCTGATTCTGAGAGAGAGATGGAGGTAATGGAAGCTAACTACTGGCGATCGGTACGGGAGCTTAGTTGCACGAGCGTGTGTTGAGCGTGCAATTGAGCAAAGCTGAGCATGATCAACGCCACAATCTGTTCCAAACAAGAGGCGTTGTAAAAGAGCGAGCTATAAGGATCATCATTGATGGAGGAAGCTGCAATAATCTGGCTAGCGTTGACATGGTGGAGAAGCTTTCTCTCCCTACAAGACAGCGCACACATCCATACTACATTCAATGGTTTGAGAGCTCTGGGAAGCTCAAGGTAACAAGAACTACACGTGTGCATTTTACTATTGGTACATATTCTGATTTTGTGGATTGTGATGTTGTACCTATGCAAGCTTGTTCTTTGTTACTTGGTAGACCCTGGCAATTTGATAGAGAATCTGTTCATAATGGTAAAACTAACCAGTATTCTTTAATGCATGATGGAAAGAAAATTGGTCTCAAACCTATGACTCCTGAACAAATACTAAAAGATGGTCTTGCTAGAGCTAGTAGAGTAAAAAACAAGGAGAAACTTAAGAGTGAGAATCAGATTGTTGCTGCAGATTTTGTTCCACATAAGACTAATACTAAATCTGATTCGAACCATGCTACGGAAATTCGTTTGAAAAATCCTTGTTTGCTTGCTAGCAAATCTGATATTGCTGAACTTGATGTGAACACTACTCAATGCTATGCTATCATTTGCAAAGAAGTTCTGTTTTCATTTGAGGATATGCCTCCTTCTTTGCCACTGCGGTTGCTAACCTTTTGCAGGAATTCATTGATGTGTTCCCACAAGATGTTCCCCCGGACTACCACCTATCCGTGGCATAGAACACCGAGATTGACTTGATTCCGGGAGCGTCGCTGCCCAACCGTGCACCATACCGTACCAATCCCGAAGAGACGAAAGAGATTCAGCGACAAATTCAGGTTCTCCAAGACAAAGGTTACATTCGTGAGTCTCTTAGCCCATGTGCTTGTTCCTATTATCTTGGTACCTAAGAAGGATGGTTCTTCACGCATGTGTACTGATTGTAGAGCCATTAATAATATTACCATTCGATACCGTCATCCAATACCTCGTTTAGATGATATGCTTGATGAATTGAGTGGTTCTATTATGTTCTCTAAAGTTGATTTGCGTAGTGGTTACCACCAGATTCGTATGCAATTAGGAGATGAATGGAAAACAGCGTTTAAAACTAAGTTCGGTTTATATGAGTGGTTAGTAATGCCTTTTGGTTTGACTAATGCACCTAGTACTTTCATGAGACTGATGAACGAAGTTTTACGTGCTTTTATTGGACGTTTTGTGGTGGTATACTTTGATGATATTCTGATTTATAGCAAATCTTTGGAGGATCATTTGGATCATTTACGTGCTGTTTTTAATGCTTTACGTGATGCACGTTTGTATGGTAATCTTGAGAAGTGCACCTTTTGCACCAATCGAGTTGCGTTTCTTGGCTATGTTGTTACTGCGCAGGGTATTGAAGTTGATCCAGCCAAGATTGAGGCAATTGAGAGTTGGCCGCAGCCAAAGACGGTCACACAAGTGCGGAGCTTTCTTGGCCTCGCTGGTTTCTATAGGCGCTTTGTGAAAGATTTTGGATCCATTGCTGCGCCGCTGAATGAGCTTACAAAGAAGGATGTGCCCTTTGTGTGGGGCGATGCACAACAAGAAGCCTTCATGATTCTGAAAGATAAGTTAACACATGCTCCATTACTCCAACTTCCTGATTTCAATAAGACTTTTGAGCTTGAATGTGATGCTAGTGGAATTGGTTTGGGAGGTGTGTTGTTACAAGAGGGCAAACCTGTTGCATATTTTAGTGAGAAATTGAGTGGGCCTAGTCTGAACTATTCTACTTATGATAAAGAATTATATGCGCTGGTTCGAACATTAGAAACTTGGCAGCATTATTTATGGCCTAAAGAATTTGTTATACATTCTGATCATGAATCTTTGAAGCATATTCGTAGTCAAGCTAAGTTGAATCGCCGCCATGCAAAGTGGGTTGAGTTTATTGAGTCTTTTCCTTATGTTATCAAACACAAAAAGGGTAAAGATAATGTTATTGCTGATGCTTTGTCGCGCCGTTATACTATGCTATCTCAACTTGACTTCAAGATTTTTGGATTAGAAACAATAAAGGAACAGTACTTGCATGATGCTGATTTTAAAGATGTGTTGCTGAATTGTAAAGATGGTAAAACATGGAACAAATTCGTCCTCAATGATGGATTTGTGTTCCGTGCTAACAAGCTATGCATCCCAGATGGTTCCGTTCGTCTTTTGTTGTTGCAGGAGGCGCATGGAGGCGGATTGATGGGACATTTTGGTGTGAAGAAGACGGAGGATGTACTTGCTGCACACTTATTTTGGCCACGTATGCGTCGAGATGTTGAGAGATTTGTGGCACGCTGCACTACATGTCAAAAAGCTAAGTCTCGACTTAATCCACATGGTTTATATATGCCTCTTCCTGTTCCTAGTGTACCTTGGGAGGATATTTCTATGGATTTCGTTTTGGGTTTGCCTCGTACACAGAAGGGGAGGGATAGTATCTTTGTTGTTGTGGATAGGTTTTCTAAGATGGCACACTTTATTCCATGTCACAAAACTGATGATGCTACACATGTTGCTGATTTGTTCTTTCGTGAAATTGTGCGTTTACATGGTGTGCCAAATAATATTGTTTCTGATCGTGATACTAAGTTTCTTAGCCACTTTTGGAGATGTTTATGGGCTAAGTTGGGGACTAAATTGCTGTTTAGTACTACATGTCATCCCCAAACTGATGGACAAACTGAAGTAGTAAATAGAACATTGTCTACTATGCTCGCGGGCTGTTTTGAAGAAGAACTTAAAATTGTGGGAAGAATGTTTGCCTCATATTGAATTTGCTTACAATCGTTCGCTGCATTCTACCACTAAGATGTGCCCTTTTGAGATTGTGTATGATTTTGTTCCACGTGCACCTATTGATTTATTGCCTTTACCATCTTCGGTGCAAAATGATTTGGATGCTACACAACGTGCTGAATTGATATTAAAATTGCATGAGACTACTAAAGACAACATCGAACGCATGAATGCTAAGTATAAAATTGCTGGGGATAGAGGAAGAAAGCATGTTGTGTTTGATGTTGGTGATCTTGTTTGGTTGCATTTGCGCAAAGACCGTTTTCCTGCATTGCGCAAGTCTAAGTTAATGCCCCGTGCCGCTGGTCCTTTTAAGGTGTTAGAGAAAATAAATGATAATGCATATAAACTTGAGCTTCCCTGCAGAATTGGGTCCGGTAAGTCCTACATTTAACATTGCATATTTGAAGCCTTACTTTGGTGAAGAAGATGAGCTTGCGTCGAGGACGACTTCAATTCAAGAAGGGGGGCATGATGAGGGCATCCCATCTATTGATACAACCGCTGTACCTACAGCCACACAAATACAAGGACCAATCACTCGAGCTCGTGCCAAACAACTTAACTATCGGTACTTTCGTTTCTTGGAACTATTCCTCATATACATGAGAATATGATGCTGCCTAAATCAGATATGTTTGTTACACTTAGGAATGATGGACCTAGCATGGATGAGGAGGACAAGCATTGGAGCATGATCACACATGGAGGAGGTGGCAACAAGCATTTGAGGATTGAAGATGACGCCACAAATGGAGATTTCAGGACTTTGAAGCCACCATAAGAAGAGATGAAGACATGGACGAAATATAGAGTTCTCCACTTCATAATTTCGTCCATAGCATAATATGGTGCTGCGTCACCTTTAGTTTTGGGCCAGGCCCATGTCATTTTCGCAGGAATTAAGTCAGCCACTTTTTAGAGTCCGTATTCAAGGGGGAAATGCCTTCTAGGGTTTGGTTCGGTCACCATATGCATGGCTGGTCGAAACCCCACCTTTTCCTCCTTTAAATACCCCCATAGCCGTCACGTTTAGACTCGGATTTTGATTAGATTAAAAGTTAGCCATCGCTGCAACTCTCGTGTACTTCTTTTGAGGCCAACGCCCGAACAAGACCGACTATTCGGAATCCCACCTTTTTCAATAAAGCTTTCATCTATATCCGCAATATTCTGATTGCATCATTAGTTCTTACTTGTTCTCGATTTCAGGTAGGAATTAAGACTCTCGCTGGTCAGGCTGATCGTGCATCCGCAAGATCAGTAACTCCCGGAGATTGTCCTAGCGATTGCATTGGCGCACGAGCTTTGCACGTGTAGTCGGATCGTCAAGCACGAACTCCACCAACAAATCGACGCTATCATACTCTCATCGAAAGATCGGCCACCTTTGCCCTATCAGCCGGCCACCCCAAGACCACAAGCTGGCCGCCCCCCTTGAAGTGGCCGGCCACCCCCTCCCAAACCCTAGCCGCCCCCTCTCCTCCATATCTTCCGCGTAGCTTTAGCGAAGCTCCGCCGGAGTTCTCCACCGCCCCCGACACCACGCCGTCGTGCTGTCAGATTCAAGAGGAGCTACTACTTCCGCTGCCCGCTGGAACGGGAGGTGGACGTCGTCTTCATCAACAACCGAACGTGTGACCGAATACGGAGGTGCTGCCCGTTCGTGACGCCGGAACCGATCGTGATCAAGATCTTCTATGCGCTTTTGCAAGCGGCAAGTGAACGTCTACCGCAGCAACAAGAGCCTCATCTTGTAGGCTTTGGAATCTCTTCAAGGGTGAGACTCGATACCCCCTCGTTGCTACCGTCTTCTAGATTGCATCTTGGCTTGGATTGCGTGTTCGCGGTAGGAAATTTTTTGTTTTCTATGCAACGTTATCCTACATTTAGAGTTTAGGATTGAAAGTTGAATCAAAGTAAAGTTAAGAGTTGCAAGCTGAACTTTAAGATAAATTTAAGAGCGTAAATTGGACTTCTCTCAAAAGAAAATGCCAGAATTATGGTGAGTCCGTAGTTGGTTTATTTAGTTACTACTAAAGGTCTAGGTGGTCAGGGGTTTAAAAGTCTGGAATAGGTGTGGGTAATTCTCGTAGCGAGAATGGAGTTTCTACAATGATCGCAAATCCCTCAAATAGAATCTAAGAATGAAACTCAGAATAAAAACCAATTTTGTTTCCTTAAAAAAAAGCGTCCGTAGATTTTTAAGCACGTGGGGAGGCCATTTCCGATTTTTAAGCAATTCAAATCTGAACCAACGGGTACATTCCATGTCCAATAATTCTGCGGAGGCACGTTCTGATTCAGTAGCATTCAGCACGTGGCCAGGCCGTTTTGACTTAGGTTATATTTGGATGTTTGTATTGAGGGGCTTGGCATTGCATTCAGTGTAATATCAATATACTGAAACATTTGCATTGAGATCAATACAAATATTTTTGCTTGGATGTATAGATATTTGGTACTCCTATATTAGTGTCTAGATACATTTATATTAGTATCAAGTAATATGGATCGGAGGGAGTACCTAGAATTGATGCCGTAGTAGAATGCCAAATCCTGTTTGTATGGTTAAAGTGGTGTATTGCATTTGTATGAGAGTATGATCATGCTACATGTTTGTAAAAGATTTTTTGTGTGAGTTCCTAATATATTTGATTATATGATATAATAACAATTAATAAAAGGCAAAAAATTGATATAAAATTGTCGCGTCATCTTATAACTTGAAACAAACATGGAAAAGTCAATGAATATCACTTCATAGGAGCAATCAAATTCTTCAAAAACGATAACAGCAACATACAAGTAATAAGTGCATTGCATAATCCATCAAGTTTCATCCAAAATGTTCACCTCAGATTTTTGCGGCACCTCGTTTCTTTGACTTTCCTTTTCTTCAACCGACAGGGTAATGTGAGCGGCCGGGCAACAACGAGCAGAATGTGAGCGGCTAGGCAATGGGAGCAGATGGAGATGGAGGAGCTATTGAAGCCGGCGATGGTGCAGGGCGGCGCTGCCGAGGGCGCAACCGGCAAGGGCACGTGCGGGTAGCGCGGGTGCAGGCGGCCGGTTGGTCGAGCGTGATCGGGCAAGTTCGCCGCAGAGGCGCGTGATGCCGAGGCAGCCGGGGCATGCGTGAGGTGGAGGGAGACTCGCCGGCGGAGGATCCGTAGGGGAGGCATCGGATTTACTTGGCCGCCGCTCGAGGCGCTTGGGTGGATAAGAGAAAATGCAGTCGGGCGAGGAAGAAAAACTCGTCTCTGAATACTCAGCGATGTCCAGGTCTGGGCTCAACATTCAGGAGGAGTCCGCGACAGTGCGGTCGGGTCGTGTTAATATTTAGCCCAAATACCTCAGGTCAATACCTAGCACATCTAAACGCCTTAAATTGAGGTATTCGGGCTAGGAATGTCTCAATACCCAATACCAAGCCTCAATACAAACATTCAAACGGTGCCTTACGGAACTTCAAGGTAAAATCCCTCCATGAAACCTACTTACTACCATCCGTAAGAAAAATCCGTAGCAGATTACTCTTCCATGTCAGTTTGTAGGTCTTTCCAGGCTAGAAGTCCGTAGGTATACGATTACCGGTAGCGGACGTAATCCAACTGATTTGTCCACATCTCTCTGACGTGAATTTTGAAGAAGAAAATTGCGTCCATAGATGTATCATTACTCATATACTAGATCATAAAAGCGCGTGTTGCTGCGCCGTCCATAATGTGTGAATAACTAAACAAATGTTTGACAAATTTGCATAATAGAAACATTTGTTGAGATCTAAAAAAAATTGAATTAGAAATGGCGCATATTTTTTTATGAAGTTAGAAATTATACTCACATGGATGCTTTTCGTTTTTACACATTTCCCATGTTGTATCATGAGAAGAATATTCAAAAATTGGATAGATCAAACGTTTACAACATTTTGTCCTCTAAAGGATATCATCTACTCTTGCATATGATTGAACAATTCAACTCTAACAGGAAGGTCGAGTCCTCGAAAGTTCAACTCTCGCCACCATAGAATTGGCTATCTTCCAAAGTTGATAATAACTAAACCAAAGAGTTTTAAAAGTTACTAAGCCTGCACCGCATCAAGGTGAGAGTGTAAACGTTTAAGAGCCAACAAACCATACTGAATGTCTCTCGCAAGAAAGGAACACTCTTTTTTTCAACAGTTTACACAGTTTCTGAAGAATGAATCCACACAAGCCTTTAATAACTCAACAGATGAGCAATCGTCCAACGGAGAAGCATGGTGAACAATGTGAAAGCAGTAACATTTCCAGCGGGCAAATTATGATTAAGTTATATCAACCTAAATATTGAAGCATTGATGAGCACCAATACAAACTATTTTAAGCAATGCAATATGAACTGCAATACTGAAACTACAAATGTCGACCAAAACAAGCACAAGCTATAATCTTGGAAATACGAGCAAACCAAATGAACCATAGGAATTAACAACATGGCAATTGGTTCTCAGTTTCCAGATCTTTGCTATTTACGGTAGACCCTCGGAGTTCTGTTATGTTAAAATAGGTCAGGATCAAGCAACAAAGATCATGGCAGTAAACTGTGAGGGTTTTATCAGCGTGGAAAACTAAAAAAAGGGGGCTAACAATACAGAGGTACAAGTATGGAGACAGCTAATCTACATAATTAAGTTGATTGTCACGCAGTACACACAATTGCATCACCAGCAGAAGAATACCTGTTATTCTCTGTCCATTCATGGCCACGGTCAGTCCATTGATTACATACGAACAACAGAAGTACATTACACTTTCATTTGACCTATTAACAAAAGAACCTGTATATGAATATAAGATCAAAGAATGCTTATTAACCCTTGCTAACATATCAAAATAATAACTACATATATTAGAAGGAAAACAATTTAGACAATAAATGTCACATATGCTGATGATTAGAAATTCTAATCACCACAAAAGGTCTCATCTAATTTTGGAGGCATTGTGGGTGTGCGTGAATATAAATTGCTAGTAGTTCATGGCCTGATTATGCTATAGTATGTAAATGCTAAAAGCGCATGAAATGGAGAATTCAAATGAGAATATAAGGGCGCCTTGCTCTGCGGCCTCGGCCAGTACGCGCTCTCGCCGGAATCTTGCACATTAAGTGATGGGGCCTGCGCTTGATGGGGCGGCTCGGTCGGATCCAGCGCGTGCTGCCGGCGCATCGGCTCCTCCCTCGCCGGTGCGGCCAAGCGTTGGATCCAGATTCTGCTGCCTAGCGGAGGACGAGGATTCTGACGAGAAGACGCGGGAGACGGCGGAGGAGGCGGCGTGGTCAGTGCTTGGGTTTGAACCAGCAGTGCAGCAGATCGGGCGGTTGCCGGAATTGTCCCTAGAGGAGGTGAGAGAAGACTTCTGGACAAAGATCGGATTCCCGACGTCTGAGTCCAGGGAATGGTCAAGGTCTGCGTCGCCGGAGGTACGTTTTTCATCGTGCAGGTTGTCGGAGCGGGCAAGGTCTGCGTCACCGCCGCCGAGGGAGAAGGTCAAGAGGTCTGTGATGAGGGCGGCGTCCTCATCGCCGGTAGGCCTGCGGCTTTCCCGGATGCTGCGGATGAAGCCCTGGAGAGGCCCGCTTCCGCGTCGTCGAGTCACGCCGGCGCCTGTCTTTGGGGACTTCCTCGCTGCAGCTACGGCACGTCGGCCGGCGGCGATCGCGCCGGTGGATCCCTCGTTGGGGTCTGCTACCTCCGTGGTGCTTGGGGCGTCTCCGACGCTGAGTCGCGTGGTGGTGGAGGCGACGCCGGCAGCTTCGCCTTCGGTGACGGCCGAGGAGCCGACGGTGCGGCCGTTGATCGCGGCGGGTCTCGAGCCGCGATTCAAACCGGCGGATGCGGCACTGGAGGCCTCCTCTTGTGGGCCGCAAAGTCGTTGGGCCTGGTTCGGTCGGGCCGTGATGGCTGTGCAGAAGGCGCCTCGCTGCGTCCCTATCGACAACAGCATACGATCACGGGAGATCGACCAGGTCCCGTATCGTTCCAGAGTCATCTTCACCGCCGCCGCTCGCCCTTGCGTGGTGGTGGAGGCGACGCCGGCAGTTTCGCCTTCGGTGAAGGCCGAGGAGCCGGTGGTGCGGCCGTTGATCGCGGCGGGTCTCGAGCCGCGATTCAAACCGGCGGATGCGGCACTGGAGGCCTCCTCTATTGGGCCGCAAAGTCGATGGGGCTGGTTCGGTCGGGCCGTGATGGATGTGCAGAAGGCGCCTCGCTGCGTCCCTATCGACAACATGCAGTGGTCGGCCGCGGTGACCCCAGCGTCGCTGCAGCTGACCACGGGCCTACTGGCATTGGGGCCGATGCACCGGCCGGCTATGCAGCAGCCGGCCTTGTCGCCACCTTCGTCGCTGCAGCCGACTTCGGAGGTCGATATGCAGCTGCACGGTGCGGCGGAGGACGCTACGCTACCGTGCCATCTGGATGCGGGGCAGCGGACCTTGAGGGTCTCGTCGTGTCCCACGGACGGACCCGTGGAGCCTGTGATACCGCCTCCATGGGCGGAGGGGCAGGCTGATGGGACGAAGGGCGCTTCTTCTTCGACACCCTCTTCCCCGCGAAGGGGGACTCGCTGGGGCTGCTGTGATACAGGGGGCTACATCACCTTCTACCCCTGTATCGACGACCTCTTCTCCCTCACCGGCTTAGTCTCCACCGCCCTCGACTTCTCCATCGCCGGTATCCACCCTGCAGCAGCCGCCACCCACGGTCCCTCCTCCCGTTGTTCAACCGACGGTGAGGCAGAGTGGGAGGTACGCTCTTGCGGTGGATGGGGCGGGGCCGACGGATGAGGACACCATGCAGAGAGCCATGCGGCGTAAGGCTGAAAAGAACCTCGACACGGCAGGTACTAAGCAACCATCCAAGTCGTTTAATTCGTTTTCAGATACTCGTATTTCTTCAAATTTGAGTAGCATAGGAGTTAATTTGGGTAGTAAGTCTGATGAGATTTCATTTTCGGCCAATGTGTTGAGACAGACGGAGCTTGACCGTCTAACGGTTGTTCCGAATGTTTCCACTGGGCATGAAACAACAGTAGTAGACGATGAGGAAGAGGATGACATCCTAGATGGCCAGCTTCTCTCGGCTATTATTGGTAATATTTCAGAAGTCGATTTAGAACACGTGGAGCTTAGTTCTGATCTACAAGCTTCTGAACGTGATTCTCGATCGTCGGCTGGAAAGAAATCTCGTAGATATAGCAAGAATACTAAATCTAAAATAGTTTCTCGATGAATGGCATGTTTCGGAATAGCGAGAGGTCTTGGTGACTTGGCTAAACATTCCCACATTGCCGATGGTTGTAGAGATTATGATTTAGATTTCATTGCTATATCGGAGACGGGTAGGCGAAATTTCACACAAAGTTTTCTCGACCGACTATCAGGAGGGATTAACTTTCAGTGGTTTTCTCGCCCGCCTCGTGGTAGGTCCGGTGGCATTTTACTTGGCGTCCGTATAGACACCATGACTGTCTTAGCTAGTTCTGATGGAGAGTATCACATTAAGCTCGACATTCAGAATAAAGCGAACAGTTTCATGTGGAGTCCGGTTGCTGTGTATGGTGCCGCCCGGGATGCTTTTAAGGCTGACTTTTTACGTGAGTTGGTAAATCTTACAAAAGATAATCCTTATCCGATTTTAATCGGAGGCGATTTTAATTTGTTGAGATTTCCTCACGAGAAAAGTAAAGGCCGTTTCGATGGACATTGGCCTTTCTTGTTCAATGCTTGTCATTGATAGCCTTGATTTAAGAGAGGTGTTTATGTCCGGTCCAGGTTACTTGGGCCAACAGCTTGCCTGAACCCACATACGAGAAACTAGATCGCGTGTTGATGGATACCGAATGGGAAAATAAATACCCTATGGTGTCGGTCCGTGCACTAGAACGTATTGAAAAACTGTCGACCATGCTCCCATCATCCTAACTATCGGGAATCCCCGTCCTGTTTGTAAACGGCCGTTCAAATTTGAACTTGGCTGGCTACATCGAGAGGGATTTCATGATATGGTTAAGAAGGTTTGGGAGAGACCGGTCGGGGGCAGCACTCCAATTTTGAGATGGAATAATAAGATGCGGACGATGCGCAAACATCTCTCTGGTTGGGCTGCCCATACGGCCGGTATCCTTAAAAAAGAGAAGGCTTGCTTATCAAATGTAATTGATGAGCTTGAGGCAGACCGTTGTCTACGCAAGAGATTGAACTTAAAAATCAATCAAATGCGCAGATGGCGAGTCTTCTTCGCGAGGAGGAACTCAAACGGTATCAACGTTCCAAAGCTCAATTCATATTGGAAGGAGATTCAAATACGCGATATTTCCATGGCTTAGCCAATGGGAGACATCGGAAAAAACGTATTCATTCTCTTTTTCAAGATGAAGGGTTGATTGAAGGCCATGAGCAACTCAAATCTTACATTACTAATTATTATAAAGGTCTGTTTGGTCCTCAGGAGGAAAGCACCTTCTCTCTTAATGAGGACTTAACGGACGATATACCCCAAGTTTCTATGGAAGAAAATGGTCTACTAACCGCACCTTATACCGAGGAAGAGGTTCGGAAGGCAATTTTCCAAATGGAATGCAACAAAGCACCGGGTCCTGATGGTTTTCCGGCGGAGTTTTATCAAACTTTACGGGATACGATTAAATCGGACCTTCTAGATTTGTTCGATGACCTACACATTGGACAACTAGAATTATTTCGTCTAAATTTTGGTGAAGTAATCTTGTTACCGAAAGTTAATGAGGCAGAAAGGATTCAACAATATAGACCTATTTGCCTCTTAAATGTAAGTTTCAAGATTTTCACGAAAGTGGCCACCATTAGACTTAATACGGTTGCGGATCATGTTGTCCAGCCATCACAGACAGCCTTTATGCAAGGAAGGAACATCCTTGATGGAGTGGCGGTCTTGCATGAGACGGTACATCAGATGCATTCTAAGAAATTACATGGGGTTATTTTAAACTAGATTTTGAAAAGGCGTATGATAAAGTTAAGTGGTCTTTCCTACAGCAGACACTCAGGATGAAAGGTTTTTCTCCAGAGTGGCGCACTCTAATAAATGATTTTGTGTATGGAGGTAGTGTCGCAATCCGGGTTAATGATGACACCGGCCACTATTTCCAAACACGAAAAGGGTTACGGCAAGGGGATCCGTTATCACCGATGTTGTTTAACATTGTAGCGGATATGCTGGCTATACTCATAGAGCGGGCCAAGACTGATGGCCATATTGAAGGAGTGATTCCACATCTGGTTGATGGTGGTTTATCTATACTTCAATATGCCGACGATACAATTCTGTTTATGGATCATGATCTTGAAAAAGCTCAAAATCTGAAATTAATTTTGGCGGCTTTTGAGCGGTTGTCGGGATTGAAAATCAATTTCCATAAAAGCGAATTGTTCTGTTTCGATGATGCCCAAAACGATACGGCTCCGTATACGGAGTTGTTTGGTTGCGGGCAAGGCCAATTTCCTATTCGTTATTTGGGTATTCCGATTCATTATCGGAGACTTACAATCGCGGAATGGAAATTAGTGGAAGAAAGATTACAAAAACGCCTTAGCGAGTTGGAAGGGTAAATTGTTGTCCCTGGGAGGAAGATTGGTACTCATTAATTCGGTACTCACAAATATGGTACTCGTATATGTTATCATTCTTCATCCTACCGAAAGGAATTCTGCATAAACTCGATTACTATCGATCCAGATTCTTTTGGCAAGGGGACAGCGAGAAAAAGAAATATCGACTGGTTAAGTGGAGTATAGTTTGTAGTCCCTGATACGTCTCCGACGTATCGATAATTTCTTATGTTCTATGCCATATTATTGATGATACCTACATGTTTTATGCACACTTTATGTCATATTCGTGCATTTTCTGGAACTAACCTATTAACAAGATGCCGAAGTGCCGGTTCTGTTTTACGCTGTTTTTGGTTTCGAAATCCTAGTAACGAAATATTCTCGGAATTGGACGAAACGAAGACCCGGGGGCCTATTTCGCCACGAACCTTCCGAGAAGACCGAAGAGCATACGAAGTGGGGCCACGAGGTGGCCAAACCACATGGCGGCGCGGCCAAGGGGGCCCGCGCCGCCGCGTGGTGTGGGCCCCTCGTCGGCCCCCGACTCTGCCCTTCCGCCTACTTAAAGCCTCCGTCGCGAAACCCCCGAGGCGAAAAACCACGATACGGAAAACCTTACTCGGACGCCGCCGCCGCCGATCCCATCTCGGGGATTCTGGAGATCTCCTCCGCACCCTGCCGGAGAGGGATTCATCTCCCGGAGGACTCTACACCGCCATGATCGCCTCCGGAGTGATGAGTGAGTAGTTCACCCTCGGACTATGGGTCCATAGCGGTAGCTAGATGGTTGTCTTCTCCTCATTGTGCTTCATTGTTGGATCTTGTGAGCTGCCTAACATGATCAAGATCATCTATCTGTAATACTCTATGTTGTGTTTGTCGGGATCCGATGGATAGAGAATACCATGTTATGTTAATTATCAAGTTATTACATATGTGTTGTTTATGATCTTCCATGCTCTCCATTACTAGTAGAGGCTCTGGCCAAGTTTTTGCTTTTAACTCCAAGAGGGAGTATTTATGCTCGATAGTGGGTTCATGCATGCATTGACACCTGGGACAGTGACAGAAAGTTCTAAGGTTGTGTTGTGTTGTTGCCACTAGGGATAAAACATTGGTGCTATGTCCGAGGATGTAGTTGTTGATTACATTACGCACCATACTTAATGCAATTGTCTGTTGCTTTGCAACTTAATACTTGGAAGGGGTTCGGATGATAACTCGAAGGTGGACTTTTTAGGCATAGATGCGGTTGGATGGCGGTCTATGTACTTTGTCGTAATGCCCAATTAAATCTCACTATACTTATCATGCCATGTATGTGCATTGTTATGCCCTCTCTATTTGTCAATTGCCCGACTGTAATTTGTTCACCCAACATGCTTTTATCTTATGGGAGAGACACCTCTAGTGAACTCGTGGACCCCGGTCCATTCTTTAATACTTGAAATACAAATCTGTTGCAATACTTGTTTTACTCGTTTTCTCCGCAAACAATCATCTTCCACACAATACGGTTAACCCTTTGTTACGAGCAAGTCTGGTGAGATTGACAACCTCACTCGTTTCGTTGGGGCAAATTACTTTGGTTGTGTTGTGTAGGTTCCACGTTGGCGCCGGAATCTCCGGTGTTGCGCCGCACTACATCCCGCCGCCATCAACCTTCAACGTGCTTCTTGACTCCTACTGGTTCGATTAAACCTTGGTTTCTAACGAGGGAAACTTGCCGCTGTGCGCATCACACCTTCCTCTTGGGGTTCCCAACGGACGTGTCAATTACACGCATCAAGCAAATTTCGGCGCCGTTGCCGGGAGATCAAGACACGCCTGCAAGGGGAGTCTCCACTTCTCAATCTCTTTACTTTGTTTTTGTCTTGCTTTATTTTATTTACTACTTTGTTTGCTGCACTTATATCAAAACACAAAAAAAAATTAGTTGCTAGCTTTATTTTATTTACTGTCTTGTTTGCTATATCAAAAACACAAAAAAATTAGTTTACTTGCATTTACTTTATCTAGTTTGCTTTATTTACTACTGCTAAAATGGCCAACCCTGAAAATACTAAGTTGTGTGACTTCACTAGCACAAATAATAATGATTTCCTATGCACACCTATTGCTCCACCTCGCTACTACGAGCAGAATTCTTTGAAATTAAACCTGCTTTACTAAATCTTGTTATGCGAGAGCAATTTTCACAGTGTTAGTTCTGATGATGTTGCTGCCCATCTCAATAATTTTGTTGAACTATGTGAAATGCAAAAATATAAAGATGTAGATGGTGATATTATAAAATTAAAATTGTTTCCTTTCTCATTAAGAGGAAGAGCTAAAGATTGGTTGCTATCTCTGCCTAAGAATAGTTTCGATTCCTGGACTAAATGCAAGGATGCTTTTATTGGTAGATATTATCCCCCTGCTAAAATTATATCTTTGAGGAGTAGCATAATGAATTTCAAACAATTGGATAATGAACATGTTGCTCAAGCTTGGGAAAGAATGAAATCTCTGGTTAAAAATTGCCCAACCCATGGACTGACTACTTGGATGATCATCCAAACCTTCTATGCAGGACTGAATTTTTCTTCGCGGAATTTATTGGATTCAGCTGCTGGAGGTACCTTTATGTCCATCACTCTTGGTGAAGCAACAAAGCTCCTTGATAATATGATGGTTAATTACTCTGAATGGCACACGGAAAGAGCTCCACAAGGTAAGAAGGTAAATTCTGTTGAAGAATCCCCTTCCTTGAGTGATAAGGTTGATGCTATTATGTCTATGCTTGCGAATGATAGGACTAATGTTGATCCTAATAATGTTCCATTAGCTTCATTGGTTTCCCAAGAAGAACATGTTGATGTAAACTTCATTAAAAATAATAATTTCAACAACAATGCTTATCGGAACAATTCTAGTAATAACTATAGGCCATATCCTTATAATAATGGTAACGGTTATGCTAATTCTTATGGGAATTCTTACAACAATAATAGGAATACACCCCTGGACTTGAAGCCATGCTTAAAGAATTTATTAGTACACAAACTGCCTTTAACAAATCTGTTGAGGAAAAGCTCAATAAAATTGATATTCTTGTTTCTAGAGTTGATAGTCTTGCCTCCGATGTTGATCTTTTGAAATCGAAAGTTATGCCTAATAGGGATATTGAAAATAAAATTGTTACTACAGCAAATGCCATCCAAGTTAGAATTAATGAGAATATAAGATTAATGGCTGAACTGCGTGCTAGGTGGGATAGAGAAGAAAATGAAAAACTAGCTAAAGAGAAAAATGTAGCTAAAGTTTGGACTATTACCACCACTAGCAATGCTAATTCTTCACATGTTGCTGCACCTCCTACTATTAATGGTAAAATAATTGGTGTTGGCAATGCTTCTACTCCTAGTGCAAAGCGCGCAAAATTACTCGAAACCGCTAAAACTGCTGAAACTGCCTGTGATAAAACTGCTGAAATTTTTTCCAACCTTGGGGATGATAATCCCATTGCTTTAGATTGTAATGATTTAGATTTTGATGATTGCCACATCTCTGAAGTTATAAAGTTCTTTCAAAAACTTTCTAAGAGTCCCAATGCTAGTGCTATAAACTTGGCTTTCACAAAACATATTACAAATGCTCTCATAAAAGCTAGAGAAGAGAAACTAAAACTTGAAACTTCTATTCCTAGAAAGCTAGAGGATGGTTGGGAGCCCATCATTAAAATGAGAGTCAAAGATTTTGATTGTAATGATTTATGCGATCTTGGTGCAAGTATTTCGTTATGCCTAAAAAAGTCTATGATATGCTTGACTTGCCACCATTGAAAAATTGTTATCCGGATGTTAATCTCGTCGATAATGCTAAAAAGAAACCTTTGGGGAAAGTTGATAATGTTCATATTATGGTTAACAATAACCTTGTCCCCGTTGATTTTGTTGTCTTGGATATTGAATGCAATGCATCTTGCCCCATTATATTGGGAAGACCTTTTCTTCGAACCGTTGGTGCTACTATTGATATGAAGGAAGGTAATATTAAATATCAATTTCCTCTCAAGAAAGGTATGGAACACTTCCCTAGAAAGAGAATGAATTTACCTTATAATTCTATTATTAGAACAAATTATGATGTTGATGCTTCGTCTCTTGATGTTACTTGAGATACACTTTACGCGCCTAGGCTGAAAGGCGTTAAAGAAAGCGCTTATGGGAGACAACCCATGTTTTTACTCCAGTATTTTTGTTTTATATTTGTGTATTGGAAGTTGTTTACTACTGTAGCAACCTCTTCTTATCTTAGTTTTATGTTTTGTTGTGCCAAGTAAAGTCTTTGATAGAAAAGTAAGTACTAGATTTGGATTACTGCGCAGTTCCAGATTTCTTTGCTGTCACGAATCTGGGTCTATCTCCCTGTAAGTAGCTCAGAAAATTAAGCCAATTTACGAGCATGATCCTCAGATATGTACGCAACTTTCATTCAATTTGGGCATTTTCGTTTGAGCAAGTCTGGTGGCCTAATAAAATCCATCTTTACGGACTGTTCTGTTTTGACAGATTCTGTCTTTTATTTCGCATTGCCTCTTTTGCTATGTTGGATGTATTTCTTTGATCCATTAATGTCCAGTAGCTTTATGCAATGTCCAGAAGTGTTAAGAATGATTGTGTCACCTCTGAACATGTGAATTTTTATTATGCACTAACCCTCTAATGAGTTGTTTCGAGTTTGGTGTGGAGGAAGTTTCAAGGATCAAGAGAGGAGTATGATGCAATATGATCAAGGAGATTGAAAGCTCTAAGCTTGGGGATGCCCCGGTGGTTCACCCCTGCATATTCTAAGAAGACTCAAGCGTCTAAGCTTGGGGATGCCCAAGGCATCCCCTTATTCATCGACACATTATCAGGTTCCTCCCCTGAAACTATATTTTTATTCCGTCACATCTTATGTACTTTGCTTGGAGCGTCGGTTTGTTTTTGTTTTTGTTTTGTTTGAATAAAATGGATCCTAGCATTCACTTTATGGGAGAGAGACACGCTCCGCTGTAGCATATGGACAAATATGTCCTTAGGCTCTACTCATAGTATTCATGGCGAAGTTTCTTCTTCGTTAAATTGTTATATGGTTGGAATTGGAAAATGCTACATGTAGTAATTCTAAAATGTCTTGGATAATTTGATATTTGGCAATTGTCGTGCTCATGTTTAAGCTCTTGCATCATATACTTTGCACCCATTAATGAAGAAATACTTAGAGCTTGCTAATTTGGTTTGCATATTTGGTTTCTCTAGAGTCTAGATAACATCTAGTATTGAGTTTTGAACAACAAGGAAGACGGTATGGAGTCTTATAATGTTTATCATATGTCTTTTATGTGAGTTTTGCTGTACCGTTCATCCTTGTGTTTGTTTCAAATAACCTTGCTAGCCTAAACCTTGTATCGAGAGGGAATACTTCTCATGCATCCCAAATACTTGAGCCAACCACTATGCTATTTGTGTCCACCATACCTACCTACTACATGGTATTTATCCGCCATTCCAAAGTAAATTGCTTGAGTGCTACCTTTAAAATTCCATCATTCACCTTTGCAATATATAGCTCATGGGACAAATAGCTTAAAAACTATTGTGGTATTGAATATGTACTTATGCACTTTATCTCTTATTAAGTTGCTTGTTGTGCGATAACCATGCTTCCGGAGACGCCATCAACTATTCTTTGTTGAATATCATGTGAGTTGCTATGCATGTCCGTCTTGTCCGAAGTAAGAGAGATCTACCACCTTCATGGTTGGAGCATGCATATTGTTAGAGAAGAACATTGGGCCGCTAACTAAAGCCATGATTCATGGTGGAAGTTTCGAGTTTTGGACATATATCCTCAATATCATATGAGAATAATAATTGTTGCCACATGCTTATGCATTAAAGAGCGAGTCCATTATCTCGTTGTCCATGTTGTCCCGGTATGGATGTCTAAGTTGAGAATAATCAAAAGCGAGAAATCCAAAATGCGAGCTTTCTCCTTAGACCTTTGTACGGGCGGCATGGAGGTACCCCATTGTGACACTTGGTTAAAACATGTGCATTGCAAAGATCCGGTAGTCCAAGCTAATTAGGACAAGGTGCGGGCACTATTAGTATACTATGCATGAGGCTTGCAACTTTTAAGATATAATTTTCATAACTCATATGCTTTATTACTACCGTTGACAAAATTGTTTCATGTTTTCAAAATAAAAGCTCTAGCACAAATATAGCAATCGATGCTTTCCTCTTTGAAGGACCATTCTTTTACTTTTATGTTGAGTCAGTTCACCTATCTCTCTCCACCTCAAGAAGCAAACACTTGTGTGAACTGTGCATTGATTCCTACATACTTGCATATTGTACTTGTTATATTACTCTATGTTGACTATTATCCATGAGATATACATGTTACAAGTTGAAAGCAACCGCTGAAACTTAATCTTCCTTTGTGTTGCTTCAATACCTTTACTTTGATTTATTGCTTTATGAGTTAACTCTTATGCAAGACTTATTAATACTTGTCTTGAAGTACTATTCATGAAAAGTCTTTGCTTTATGATTTACTTGTTTACTCATGTCATTACCATTGTTTTGATCGCTGCATTCACTACATATGTTTACAAATAGTATGATCAAGGTTATGATGGCATATCACTTCAGAAATTATCTTTGTTATCGTTTTACCTGCTCGGGACGAGCGAGAACTAAGCTTGGGGATGCTTGATACGTCTCCGACGTATCGATAATTTCTTATGTTCTATGTCATATTATTGATGATACCTACATGTTTTATGCACACTTTATGTCATATTCGTGCATTTTACGGAACTAACCTATTAACAAGATGCCGAAGTGCCGGTTCTCGTTTTTCTGCTGTTTTTGGTTTCAGAAATCCTAGTAACGAAATATTCTCGGAATTGGACGAAACGAAGACCCGGGGGCCTATTTCACCACGAACCTTCCGGAAGACCGAAGAGCATACGAAGTGGGGCCACGAGGTGGCCAAACCACATGGCGGCGCGGCCAAGGGGGGCCCGCGCCGCCCTGTGGTGTGGGCCCCTCGTCAACCCCCGACTCGCCCTTCCGCCTACTTAAAGCCTCCGTCGCGAAACCCCCGAGGCGAAAAACCACGATACGGAAAACCTTGCGAGACGCCGTCGCCGCCGATCCCATCTCGGGGGATTCCGGAGATCTCCTCCGGCACCCTGCCGGAGAGGGGATTCATCTCCCGGAGGACTCTACACCGCCATGGTCGCCTCCGGAGTGATGAGTGAGTAGTTCACCCTCGGACTATGGGTCCATAGCAGTAGCTAGATGGTTGTCTTCTCCTCATTGTGCTTCATTGTTGGATCTTGTGAGCTGCCTAACATGATCAAGATCATCTATCCGTAATACTCTATGTTGTGTTTGTCGGGATCCGATGGATAGAGAATACCATGTTATGTTAATTATCAAGTTATTACATATGTGTTGTTTATGATCTTGCATGCTCTCCGTTACTAGTAGAGGCTCTGGCCAAGTTTTTGCTTTTAACTCCAAGAGGGAGTATTTATGCTCGATAGTGGGTTCATGCTCGCATTGACACCGGGACGGTGACGAGAAAGTTCTAAGGTTGTGTTGTGCTGTTGCCACTAGGGATAAAACATTGGCGCTATGTCCGAGGATGTAGTTGTTGATTACATTACGCACCATACTTAATGCAATTGTCCGTTGCTTTGCAACTTAATACTGGAAGGGGTTCGGATGATAACTCTGAAGGTGGACTTTTTAGGCATAGATGCGGTTGGATGGCGGTCTATGTACTTTGTTGTAATGCCCAATTAAATCTCACTATACTTATCATGCCATGTATGTGCATTGTTATGCCCTCTCTATTTGTCAATTGCCCGATTGTAATTTGTTCACCCAACATGCTTTTATCTTATGGGAGAGACACCTCTAGTGAACTGTGGACCCCGGTCCATTCTTTAATACTCGAAATACAAATCTGCTGCAATACTTGTTTTACTGTTTTCTCTGCAAACAATCATCTTCCACACAATATGGTTAACCCTTTGTTACAGCAAGCCGGTGAGATTGACAACCTCACTGTTTCGTTGAAGTACTTTGGTTGTGTTGTGTAGGTTCCACGTTGGCGCCGGAATCTCTGGTGTTGCGCCGCACTACATCCCGCCGCCATCAACCTTCAACGTGCTTCTTGACTCCTACTGGTTCGATTAAACCTTGGTTTCTAACTGAGGGAAACTTGCCGCTGTGCGCATCACACCTTCCTCTTGGGGTTCCCAACGGACGTGTCAATTACACGCATCAGTCCCAAAGATCAAGGAGGGCTTGGAGTTCATGACCTGGAGGTCAAGAATTCAGCTCTTCTGGGTAAATGGCTGTTTAAGCTACTTACTGAGGATGAGACTTGGCAAACTATTCTTCGGAGAAAGTATATCGGTTCGAAGACATTATCCCAAGTGGTTTGGAAACCTGGGGATTCTCACTTCTGGGCTGGTCTTATGGCGACAAAAAATGTATTCTTTCGCCATGGTACTTTCTCAATCAGGAATGGAGCACAGATACGGTTCTGGGAAGATGCTTGGCTAGACAATGCACCCTTAAGTGAATAGTATCCTGCTCTGTATAGGATTGCTCGTCGCCAAGGTGATACCATTGCTACTGTAATGGCTACCTCACCTCCAAATGTGACGTTCAGACGGGTTTTACTTGGACAAAGACTTGTGGCATGGAATAGCCTAATTCAACGGCTCGGAGATATTCATTTATCACACTGAACCGGACGAATTTAGATGGAACCTTCATGTAGATGGTACCTTTTCCGTAAAATCTTTCTACAATGCGATCCTTCTTTCGACTTACCGAGTTGACAACAATAAGAAGATTTGGAAGATGAAGATACCATTAAAAATTAAAATTTTTGGATGGTATCTTCGTCGTGAGGTTATTCTCACCAAAGACAATCTTGTTAAGCGGAATTGGCATGGAAGTACACGGTGTGTTTTTTGTCATCGGGACGAAACAATCAAACACTTATTCTTTCGGTGCCGGTTCGCGAGATCTATATGGTCTGTCATCCAAGTAGCGTCTACCTTGTATCCTCCGACTAGTGTCGCCAATGTCTTTGGCAATTGGCTTCATGGTATAGATTCAAGGTTTAAGTTGCTTCTTAGGGTGGGGGCGCTAGCAGTTATCTGGGCGCTTTGGCTATGTAGAAATGACAAGATCTTTAATGACAAAAATTGTTCTTTGTTGCAGGTCATCTACATATGTACAAGTATTATCCGTTCATGGTTACCTCTACAACGAGTGGAGAACCGACAGCTATTTACGGAGGTCTGTACACGGTTGGAGGCTACGGCGAGGGATACTTTTTCCCTACATGGGTGGCAGCATAGTCTACGGATAGATGCCCCACCTACACTTTAGGCGTTATATGATTCATCGTTCCGATATGTATCTCGCCTAGTTTTTATTATTTATCCTTTTGGACTTGAGACAACAAAACGGCTGTGTGCATCCTGGTTATGCAGAGGCTGGATGTAATTGATTATTAAAGTAATAAAACATCCTTTATCGAAAAAAAAAGATTTTACCAAATCTAAAAAATAGATGGCAAAGATCTTCCTGGAAGCATTCTTTTACGTTCTTATTGTGCCATTTTTTGCCTATCAGCAAGCAACACAGTTGCCCAATCTGCAGCTCCACATTTGTGCCTTTTTCAACAATCTGTTTAGAGTTTGTGCACCTTGTATAAGGTAGCTAGATTCATTTCTGCAAGATGAAAATTTGACGTTGAACTCAAAAGACTTGGTTCCAAGAAATTTTACCTACAACTTGATCCTAGGTTATTTTTTTCACGATAATAAGAAAACAAAATTTGAAAAACCTCTATATTAAGCAAAAATGCACTTAGAAATATCGAGTACTTTCTGTAACAGAATGAATGGCAGCAAACTAAGACTTGTATCATGAGACACTCATGCATGGCAGGTAAGGGGATCCAATTGAGACAGGAATAATCAAAGGTGTTTAAATCAGTTGAAAGCTATAAAAGTTCACAATGTATTTTCATCAAAGCATAGGCTAAACGGCCCATAACCAAAGTTTTAAATAGCCATCTATAGCCTGGCTATAACCCGGCTATAGCCTTTTAGGAGACCTGCCGCTGCGACTATGCCATTTATATGCTAAATGAGAAAAAAAAAACACCAATAGCCGGTATATCCATATTTAGCACCTAATTAGCCTCACATTTAGCCGGTAAACCTCATGAAGTTTCAATTTCTCTTCTTTTTTTCTTTTTTATTTCTTGTTTTCTGAAATTTGCGTTTAATATGATTAGATAAAACTTGTGATTTGAATAATTCAATACTTGTTTGCTTTGAATAGTTCAGTAAGTTGTATCATGAATCCTGTTTGAATTATAGTTTTTTTAGTAAGATGTGACTGAAACATTCCAATTTTTTAAAACCTGCTAAATGGAATAGCCCGGCTATAGCCTTTCATAGCCTCAAAAAATGTCGCGCCTAAATGAGATAGTCGGCTATTTTAAACTATGCCCATAACAAATAGGGAAGACAGAAATCATTGCTACAGAAATATCAAGGCATTGTTATTTTTACTCATGGCAATTATTTCAATGCACCTAGAAGGTAGTTTGACAAGAGAACCCCACTATCCACTGACCTTTGGTACTTCTGTTTAGCATAAACAATTAGTTTAGGAGCTGAAGATGAATACTTGACTTGGTGGTCGCAGTCTATATTGTAATCCTCCTACCAAAGTATGAACATTTAAATTTTTACAAGATACAAATGATGCAGAAAGAACAAGAATAAGTGTGTATCAGAGTTAGAAAGAAGAACACCAGAGCACTTCATCTTCCTAGCGAAGTGGGTGTGCAAGGTGGAGAGCCCCGTGTTGCAGAAGGAGTCATGGGGTACGAAGCCAAAAACAGTTGGTCCTATATCACCTAAGATTTACATTTTCACCACGAGTACGAAGCGGGAGCGGCGCAAACCATGTCGTATCCGTCTTTTCATCATCTGCTTGACCCTCCTACCCGGCGCTGAACAAGATAAACTTGAGAGAGCCAAATTACAGAGAGCACCAAGGCGGAAAGATAAAGGAAGGTGAAGTTCTAGGGTTAGGGTTGACCTGATCTATGTGGAACATCAATGGTACACCGTCGAGGATGCTAAGAGCATCTCTAGCAGACGCTCCAAACCGAAACCCCAAATCGACGTATTCAGGCCACCCTAAATGCGTTTTGGGGGACGAAAAACGGGTGCGCAGTTCAGACACTGCAAAAAGAACCCTAAAACCCTGAAACAACATATTCCCTAGCTTAGCCCACTGTGAGCTTTTTTTCCTTTTTTCTTCTTTCTTTCTTCCCCTGGCTGCCTCGACCCGTCCCATGAGCCGCCCGCCCAAGCCGGCCGCCCGCCCACCCACACCGTCGGTCGACGCTCGCGCGCCCCCGCCGTCCGCCAGAGCGCACCCCCGACGGCCACCACTCGCGCGCCACCGGAACGCCTGCACATCGTCGTCGTGGTCACGCCGGTGTTGGCAATCAGCTCCTCCTGGACCTCCCCGTCACCTTCGTCCTCATCGGCCTCTTCTTCATACTCGTCGACGGGGGGTTCGTAGGCATGGCCGCGTATGAAGTCGTTGAGGATCTCCTCCCCGGCGGCAATCTACGCAACAAGTTACCTACTTTCAGTCGCTGCCGGTGTTTACGATGCACATAACACATAAAAAGTAAGGAAACACACCTCTTCCTCACCCATGGACACGCCGGACGCGCTGCCGAACACCTGGTGGGTGCTCCAACCGTCGTCGGGGAAGAGGTGGCGGGGAAAGCCGGTGCCGTCTGTCACGTGGCCCTCGGTGCGGCGCAAGTTATTAGGCGATGAGTTCAGGTCGGGGAAGCGAAAGGTGTCGCTTCCCCTCGTCGCTGAATCCGGCGAGAACTGCGCGTTGTGGTCGACGGTCATGTCGATGTCCCCGTACTCGGTGGAGTAGCGGGCGCGGCTGTCCATATGCGACAGCCGCATCTTCGAGATCGAAGACCCGTCCGCGGTGTACCCCACGTAGTAACCCGGCGACAACGGTGAGCTCGAGATGTTGCTGAGGCCACCGCCCAAGCTGAGGCACGCTTCCACAGTGGCCGCTGCTTTCACGGCGTTGATAGCGGCGATGCGGCTCCTTCTGCGGTCGGCCGTTATGAAGGAGCGGCGTTCCATCTCCTTGTCCCACTCCTCCTGCGACATGGTCGCCAGCTTCTCCTTCGACGCAACGGTGCGCGGCTTCGGCGGCGCCTTCGTCGGCGCCTTCGCTGCCTTCGCTGGAGCCTTTCTCTTCGGTGGCATGGCGCAGCGGCGAGGGTTTTTTTTGGGTTGGAGGCTGGATGGGAGATGGAGCGGCGGGCGGGAGAAATGAGCGGCGGAGGGGACGGGATTTTGGGGGGAGAAGATGTATATTTTCGGGATGTGTGGCTGACAGGCGGCTCCTACGATCAATTTTTTTAGCCTCGCGAGGCGCAGGCGCGCCCGGTTTGCACAGGGGTCGGCACGGGGTTGCCGGTGCTTCTATTGGGCTCGGAAAACTGCCAGCGCCGTTTGGGACGCGCCGGTGTGTGCCTATTTTCGCTCCCGGCCTCCAAATCCCGCTATAAGAGGCGCCGGTGGAGATGCTCTAGGAGCTCTAAGCCCCCAGGGTTTCGAGTAGCTCTGAAAGTTCGAGGCATCGCTATCATGGGTCCCACTCGCGGAAAGGTTGCGTTAGATTTTGGTCGTCCACCAACACTAACATTGCTTAGTCCTGCATGTCAGTGACGCGTTGTTTGGTTGGCATTACTTTCCTGTAGTCGGTGGAATCGTCGCCTCTGTAGTTCGTTAGAAGGAAGCACGCCTCCTCCTCTTCATTCCTATCTCAGCCTGCTGCCGATCAGTCGATGGTTTCAGTGCCTCCGTTGGAGGTCACCCCCGCCTCCTGCCTTGCTCGCCATGGTCGCGACTCGCGAGGGAGACCATCCCGGCGTTCGCGTATATGATGGAAGACTGCAAGGAGGGATCCCAGACCTCGACAAGCCCCATCCCCGCGGCGACCTGGTCTCCGGCGAGGCTCACATCTGGGCTCTGGCACCAGCTTTCCTGTACATCTCTTCGTTACCCAGGCCATGGCCTTTCCCTCTCCTCCAGCCTGATCCCCGATGGTAGTCTCGGGTGTGCTAGACACCTTTACTCTTCTCTGCAAGCCTGGTCCTCCCTCCTTGTCTTTCTCCGTAGAAGACGCTGCCTCTAATCTGTGACCTATACATGGCCCTCAAGGAACTGTCCACATTGGGGGAAGCCGAAAGCCCATCTTCAGAAACCACGGCTGTGATTAGACTCCTCACATGATCTTTCTCCATCCCCAGGTTCCCCTATTTCTCTCTCTCAACCTATTTGGCCTGGACACCATGTGTTTGTTTAAATGCTCCAGACAAATGAGATCATGCATCTATTTGATATTGATTTTTTCAAAGTTGAATATTTGTTTGATTGCTCCCCGTAGATGTGCTCCCCAAACTGATCTATTTGACCCGTACACCATGTGTTTGTTAAGATGCTCCACACAAATGAGACCATGCATCTATTTCATATTGAATTTTTTAAAACTGAACAGTTGTTTGAATCCTTCCCAATTATGTTAATGATTTAAATTTCTACACAATAGGAATTTTGATAATTAGGTAATACTTGATTGGATGTCTATAACAAATGTGACTATGCATCTATTTGACATTTAATATGTAACAGGACAGTTTCATGAAGTTCTGAATTTAGATAAAGTTTGCACCCTGTCCGTTTTTCTTGCTATAGCCATACAAATATATGCACACACAAGCTTTTACATGGTCACGTTATTTCACAAGAGTTAGGAAGACTTACAATCCATTGTATACTTGCTCTGGATAGTACGAGAGCTCATAAGAAGAAGAAAACATGTGCTTCATAATGAAAATTAGCTGCCACTTGACCAATTGTACAGTAGAAGCCTTGCCAGATTTTTTTTTTGTTTCAGATCGTTTGTCCTTTTCAACGATTAGGTGCAGTGATACATGTAAAAGTTGTCGAAGCTCTTTGGTGTTTGAAAAAAAAATTATACAACTTTTCAGCAATATTGAACTGGTGTCTCTATTCTCGGAGATATAAATGTACAAATGTACCAATGATTTCTTGAAACTTTTTTTGTTTATTTGTAATGTGGGTGAAAAACAAAACAAAGTTTAGGATCTAGAGTAGAATCTTCAGCCTGTGGAAAAAAGGCTTGAAATTTTCCCTAACTTACAAATAGTTCTATTTTTTTTTGGCGAAACATAAAATCCAAAACAATAATGAGCCATTTACATGTGAGTTTTTTGAATTTTCTGGATAATGGAAAAATAATATTTTAGTTGGATCATGTGATCCATTGTCCCGAGCACCAAATGGGGTTTTTATTTGTATATTCCACATACATATTAGATTAAGACATTCAGTAGCTGTTCATTGCATCATTTGGTCGGAGAATCTTAGTCGGCACCTTTATTTTGTAATGAATTCTCTTGTGCTTTTGGTATTTTGTAACTATTCATGGGGACATGGTATTTTTGGTCCCGAGCTCAAATGAGCTCGTTTTCTGGACCTCACGTTTGCTCTGGGCATGTGGGCCAGTTAGGCCATTTTAGAGCTGATACGAAAGACAGAAAATGGAGGAACAGGATGATACATGTATGCTACAGGGGGTACGATGGGACAGTTTGACGGGGAATCACGTGTGCCGTGTGCGGGTGGTACAGACCCCGGCGGTACAACATGTGTACTTCCACCATTTTAGTTGAGAGACTGAAAATGCTTATCACTTACCAAATAATCTGTGTAATGATCTTGGGGAAAAAATCAGGACAAACTATTTGTCTTCCATCGACCAATTCACCATTTATACACAATTCTAGATTCCAAGCCTTCATCCGATCATGTCTGGATCGACCAAGAAAACGAACCCTCCAGCGGGCGGCGATGGCGGACACTCCATTGCCGGTGGCCCCACCCACGGACGCCCTCATCCACGACATTGGCGCCGCCGACAGCGATGACATACCCTGCCGCTTCAAGTGCGTGCTGGCGACCAGAGCATTCTGCTTGCATCGTTCGAGACCCTAGCTGGGGACGCCCAGCGCCGTCAGGCTTGGGCAGCGGAGGAGGAAGCCCACAGCTATGCGGTCGCCATGACTCGGGGTACATGTGCTCCGACCTAGATTCGCTAAGAGCATCTCTAACAGACATTGCAAAATAGGGCGCGGCCGGAAAATGTCTTTTTGGAGCACATGAATGCTTCTACGGATGCAGGGTATCGGTTTTTTTGAGTGCGAAAATTTTGGGCATGACCAAAAAACCTCTATCCGGCGCCGCATATCCAGCCGCTCCACGCAAAAGAAAATGACCACTGAAATTTCCCCTCCGCATTCGACCACACTTTGCGACCGTCGAATCCCGCCACCACAGCCCATCCCCTATGTATATCCGGGCACTACCCACCAGCGACGTGCCGAATTCGGCCGATTTGGCAAACCCTAGCCACCACTGAAGATGGCTCCTCGCCGCCGCAGTCTGTTGAGCGCCAATGGCTTCCACAGTGTGCGCCTGCAGCCGACAGGCTATTACGCCGCTAAAATATCAGTGGCTGACCGACGCACTGGCTCAGCACCTTCGTCTCGAAGGAAGATGTCGCGAGAGCCTACAATGTCGTGGCGTCGCGGTTCATCCGTGTGCAGCGTGACATGAAGAACTTCGATGACGTGCAGTCCCTCGCGGAGGGTGAGATGGTGGTGCTGAAGCCGAGCTTGCGCCTGCGCGAGGAGGAGCAGCGCCACCGTCGGGCGCTACATCGCCTCACCATCGCCAAGGCGGACGAGAGCACGATGGAGCAGTGGCGCCGCGACCACCCGTAAGACGTGTTGGCGGAAAATGAGTTTTTAAAGGAGCAGAAGGTAGTGCAGTGCGGAAGCGGGCGGGGAGCAGAAGATGGCAGCGAAGTCCTTCTTGGAGGCGCAACATGTGGGCCCAACGATGATCGTTTGCTCCATTACATCTATACTATACTACCGAGGAGGCTACGAACAACAACGACAATCTCAGGGATTGGGAGTAGTTCTCCATGTGTCGAGTGTTTTCTGAACTACTATGGTTTCTGAATTTCTGAGCTAGTGTGAGTGTTCATTGAAAATTCCATCAGGTTTTTTGAGCATCATGTTGTTTACCCTACTTTCTTAATGTGGACTATTGTTTGTGTCGATGTGGCGCTGAAAAGTACAACATCCAGAAAACTTCCGAAAATTCCATCAGGTCTTTTGACCATCTAAAAATGCTGCAACCGTCGTTATTGCCGTAAAACTTAGAAACCAGCACCGTAAACGCAAAAGGCTGCGCCGTAATTTGCAGCAGCGTTTGTTGGAGATGTTCTAATGCATGTACAAGAGCACCTATTGATGTGCCAATATGTCAATGAGATTGCGATTAAGAAAAGGTAAAGACATGCTCAAAAACATGACCAGGAGAACAAATGCCACAACATGGTTTGTTTACACTATCTCCAACAGGCGCTCTAAATTTGGCGTTGTAAAAATCACTTTACAGCACGCTCTATCCATGTTTTGTGCGTGAGGGCATATTCACCTCTAACAGAAACTCTAAACCTTGAAGCTGTAAAAATTCATAATTGTTTCTGCGCGCGACGGATACAACGCGCTCTTTCCGGCGCGGTAGATATAGTGCACGACATAGCGCTTTTGCCACAAATTGTATTTTACAGCGCGGGATAGAGCATTTGTTGGAGCATAATTTTGCGCCCACGCGCTAAACTAGCCACTTTTTTGGATACAGCGCGGGATAGAGCGCATGTTGGAGATGCTCTAACCAGCTGCGAGTACACGATAAACTTTGATTAGGAAAATGATAAACGCATAGTACCTACTCAGTCAAAGTCAAATATTAGCAGCACTCAATCATCAAAGAAAAAGCCAGATCGGCCTTCTATGGCTTGCTGGACATGTTCACGCTAGATCGACAGCCATCGTAGAGGAAGACGAACTGTGCGCCGGCCGGAAGCGAGCACGTCGACTCCGCCCTTGCGCTCCAAATCGATAGTGGTTGTTGCGGAGGCAGACGGACTGACCAGACGGCCAAAGGCTAAATCCAGTGATCGAACTGTTGGAGAAATCCCGGATTTGGAGTATCAGATTAAACTCCGAGAAGAAACATAGTCATGGGGAGAAGACGGCGAATTAATTGCGTGGCTCTACGGCGTCCCAGATTGGTAACACGAGGGAACAAGAAAGATTCGACCGTCAAGTGCTAGCGGGCCGAAACGGAGCCACATGTATTGATTAGCCCTGCGTAGATGGAACCATGTACTGTTCAATAAACAAGATACGTAGGAGATACACAGCTGAATACGCTGACAACGCCTAGCGTGATTGGTCCTGGGATCAGGAGCATCTGGACACGAGCTCAGAAGCGAATTTTCGCTATTCATGGGAGATACACACTTGGTGAACTTTCATGGGAGTTACGCATTTGGTGAAAGTTCCGGCTCTCCTAGGCGCACTTTCCGGCGGAGAGGAGTGCGAACCTGGGGTCGCCGCAGGCGCCACAGCTGCAGCTAACTGCTGGTTGTGGTGGTGGAATGAAATGGCGTCAGCAACCATGCCACGTCAGCCCGCCGTGACATCAAGGGTGCAGGATGGCGCAGTCCCCAAACCATCTTGGATGAGGAGGTCTTCTCAGCTACTGATTTACGCATTATTCTCAGCTGCTGTGATGTGCCTTATCCAATCACGGCTGCTGCTTGTAGCATGTGTAAGGCACACCTCCAGTTCAGTGGTGTGTGTTTTTTCTAACCTCTCGCCTTTCTTATTTTCAGCAAAATGTCAGGTTAGCAATGGAGAAATTTTAACGAGATGTCATCATGGATTTATGAGAGGAGAGACATCGATCAGACTATAAAGAGAGTAAGGGATGCATTGCACCAGATGGATTCTAAAGATTGGAAGGAAGTAATAACCAATAATACTAATCTTGATTATTTCCCCTGGTGTGATGACCAATACATAAGCATATTTGATACCAGTTTGACATTCTCTCTGGTGGTGGAAAGGTGCGTGGGTCGGGCATCTAGGCCACACAATAATTAGAAAGATTTTGCTGTACTCTTTGTGTATGCTCCACAAATTATCTTCTGAGAATGTAGAAGAAATGAATAACACTCATGCCAAATTGAAAGAATTGGGTAAAGATGATTCCTAGAAAAAATTTATTGAACAGTCTCAATGCAATGAGAGCTCCAAATTCATTTGAGATAGCTATTGCCAACGGCTAGCGGTTTACTATGGTACAGTTTGAGGTTTGTTAATATGTTTCACCAACTATATATGGTGAAATTGTAACATGTTTCCAACTAATATTCTTTTGTTTATCCATGTCTTCAGGAACCAATTTGAAAAGTCTAAGGCATATCAAGTACCCACAGAATGTTTGCTGGTCGCTATGTACATGTCCCCTTCCAATGCATCAATTTCTCTTCCTGTAACTCTACTTAGTGTATTTATACCTGTAACGATATGTTAGAATGCATGTCAGCTAATTTCCAATCCAGCTTGCAGCAGACCATGTGTTAGTTTTTTTTGTTCCTAATAAACAGAAAAAAGCATGCCCAACCTATGTTTAAGCAACCACGATATAAGTACTTGTGATGTCACTCTCTGCTAGTGATTCAACTTAGGCCCATCATATATATAATCTCGCGAGCTGTTTTAAGCAACAATAACATAGTTACTTGTGATATATTCATGGAAAGGATACAAATTACATGAGGACTGGACATTCTCTTGTTTTAAAGAAGGTCCATGTTCGGCTACCAAATCTGTAAGATCAGGTAGCTTGAAGGCGCTTTGACATGGTTTAGGGTTTAATCAAGCTATGTGCTAGGGAGGGGGACTCTCTTCTCAGCACCCTCCCTAAAATAGATGAACCAAAAGGCTAACGCAACAGTCGACATGCCTCGGTCCATAGAAATATGATGGAACGGTTGAGCAATATATATAATTGTACACTGAAGCAATAATTGATACCACAAATTACATAGCGATCCGCTCCAAATTAGTTGTCTTTCATTTTGTATGAAGTTGTACTAAATCAACTATAACTAATATGGAACCGAGGGAACACCTACATTACATCAGCAACGTTAACTGCAGTAGCTGTGTCATACGAGAACGTCTGTCTGGTGGTGGTGACTGGTGACAGTGTAGTGGTCGCACCCTTGGGCGCCAATGTATGTGAACGCTGCCACCAGCATCGGCACTAGTTTGGCAAGCGTGGTCCTAAAGCCTATGGAACACGACAGGTCCATGCTCCCATGACCGGCAGGCACACCTTCCCGTAGGTACGCCTGGCATGTCTCGAGCACGTATCTTCCGCGCTGGCGAAAGTGATCCCTCACGAATTGCTCAAATCCTTTTGGCGTTCGATGCAGCAGGTGTAGGGCAGTTCGGAGAGTGAGCAAGAAGGCGTTCCCGCTATAGGGCAGTGCGTTGCGGCGACCCATAGGCTTGCCGATCAGTTCCTCGTAGCCAGCTTCATTGTAATATGGCTGGTCATTGAGGACGAGAGCCTGCAGGGAAACAACGACCTGAAGGATGCTGGATGTAGCCGGCAACCAGACCTCGGTGCCCTCACCGCCGAACGTGTTGAGCAAACTGAGACACACGCTACCAGACTCATAGAGGTTGGGATTAAGGCGTAGGCCAAAAGAGTGATAGAACACTTGTGGTGGCTCGGCGGGATAGGACGGCGGCAGCTGCAGGTCGAAGAAGAAGAGACCGTCGTGGTATGGTGTCCCGTTTGCGCCGACCATCACCACTCGTAGCAGGTCCATGCGGTCCTCGAAGGCACGCACGTAAATGGTTTCTGCATAACGTGTGCAGCAGATCGATATGTCAATTTTCATTCATCCACGTATTATTATGCACGTTCAAACCAACCTGAGGCTGGTGCTATCGTATGTACGTACCTGGTAAGCTGTTCTCTAGTATTTTCCACTCCTTCTGCACGGTCTTGACCCACCTCCTTCCGCCGCTGCTACCCTGCAGTTGATTTGACAAAAGGAAGAGCATATATATATGTCAAAAGGAGAAAAAACTTGCATACAAGTATGTGGAAAAGGAAGAAGAGAGTAACTTGTCTTGGTGCATGCACCTACCTCGTGCGTGATGTCAATGTAATGGTGATCCGGAGGGCTCTTCACTACATCGAATCGTGGGAATTTAGACAGATCATCATCTGCAGTGGCATCTTTAGACTTGATCATCACAGTTTGGTCATATTCTTCGTCGCTATCATCATCTGCGTTATGATCTTCCTGTACTTCCACTTTCTGAATGGCTGCAGTAAGGCCATCTACTTCATCCACTGAGATGACACTGTCATCAATCATACCGCCTTCGATTTCTGTAGCATCTTCTGGATCATGTTGTTCATTGTCCTGTAATTGGATATAATTAAGATACATCAACACTAGCGCCAAGGATACTTACATAATTACGGAGGTCCAGGACGTGTAGTGCGTGCATGAGATAATATTTCTAGCACTCTAGGTAGATACATACTGCTTGAGGAGCATCGACATCGTCCTCCTCCGCCCACCCGTGCACCCGCACTAGTTGTGTGTAGTGTTCCTTGTTAGCGACAGTGATCTCATGGGGTAACACCTGAGACTCATATGGAAATTTAGCAGTAAGTAAATCTAGATGTACATTGGAGTAACAGAACATGTCTGGTCATGCAAAACATACCGTTGAGGTGCTGCTGTCGCCCCACTTGACTTGGATGTGGCCGTCATGAAGGTCAACAACGCGCCCTACCCATGAAAGACTGCTCGAGGCTTTCTTTTCTTGTGGTTGTTGCTGCCCTACCGGTGTACCTTCACTTACATCTGATAGCAGACGAACGACGACGTCACCGTAGAAAACCGAGTGGTCAGGGTCCCTTCTGAGATCATATGCACTTGCGACATCGTTGCATTCGATCTCCCAACATGTGGACGTGGACGCCGCCTTGAACCACGACACGTTCACCATGTGGTCTTTGGAACTTTGGCTTCTGACCACCCCAATGCGCCTTGTTGATCCACACACGATGTCATCTCCCGTACCATCAACCGCGGCAACGATGATATCATTAGTAGGAGAGTTCTCAACAACGTACTGCCCAGGAAAAAAATTGAAGTCGTTGGTGAAACTCATGGGGTTGGTGACCGTTGATTCTGCCCCATGTTGCCGCGTGCCATCCTGCCACAAGACATCGACTGATGTGTAGGTGTTGCTGACGGTCATGGTGGGTGGTGGCACCGGCGACTGTGAACTTGTGTATTGTTGCTCGTCATGGTCGGTACTAAGAAAGCAACGGTCGCCTAAACCCCACGTGCAATTGGGGTCAGAGCAGAAATAAGTCAGGTCGTCAGCATTGTAGTAGGCCGGAGGGGCCAACTCATTGACAAGTCGTTGGTCAATGCCAAGTTCAGCACAAGCGATCCAGTAGACAAGGACGCTGGCCATCTCCACTTTGGTCACCTTCCCTTCTTGGCGGTCCGGCTTCCATTGGCCGTTTAGCCATTGCGCGTCTATGAAGATGTCCGAGGAGTCAGGGGTGACGACGCGTGCCCCCGGGTAGAAGGGGGTGTTCATCTGGTAACGGTAGTTACGGGGCTTCGCTAGTTTTAGCTTCTTCCACTCTGCATCGGTGACCCTGCAGACCGCGCCGTCGTCGAACAATACGTCGATGTCTTGAGATACTTCGACCACCCGGCCCAGCCACTGCCCGGACACAACGTAGTCGCCAGGGCTAAGCGCCCGGACGCGCCGTACGTCAGCCGTCGCGCCCATTACAACCTTCGTCGGTCGGTAGCGGCTGTTTAACTGGACGACTTCGAGCATTGTGGTGACGCCGGTTACGACACCGATCTGGCCGCCGATATCAGACGCCGACCCGACGATCTGTCCGACGCAGAGAGTGCTCCTGTCGATGACGGCGATGTCATCAGTCTTCTTGGACACCAGTGATCCGTCGATGCGGAGCATCTTGAACGTGTTAGCGTCGTCCCCGGTCATCGGAAGCACCAGGCCGCGGTCAAGGACACTGGAAATAGCACGCCCTGGTGTGAAACTCACCAGGTCTAGGGGATAAAGATCAGTTGTACGTGTTCTGACGGCCTCCTCGCCGGCGGCGGCCATCTTAACTATTTCTTCACGACGATATGTATTAATGTATAGGTGTCGTCCCGTGTCTAATCGATTAATCTAGTAGTTATTGATACAAGACCGGCGCGTGTATTGAGCTATTTATAGCCAGGTGATTAGATTTGTATATACAATTCCTAGCTAGGAACGGTGGGAGTTCGAGTACGTCGAGGTAGGATTAGATACCGAGCCAGAGTTTTTTTCTTGAGATGAGACTCCCGGTCTTACGGCCACTTTTATTTCATTTACTTTGGGTAAGGGAAACGCTTGTCTTCCCCCGGGGGAATACTCCTCCGTTCCTCAGTACGCACAGCGCGACGCGTGTCCCTGTGAGCCCCAACCTTATCTCTTCCTCGCCGTTCTCCTTTTTCCTCTTTCCCTGCACCACACAACTGCATCGGGCAGCTCCGTGCCGGACACCGTCCAGCTCTCGTGCCCGGCGACCCCCTATGGCGCCTCGCTCCGTCCCCACGCGACCTGCTCCGCCGCTGGCGAGCCCCATGGCTTCGCTCATGTCGCCGCCTCCAATTCCAGTCTTCATTCACCTCCGGACATGGCCGAACATGCTCTGCTCGCCTAGCTCCGGCAGCCGGCGTCGGGAACCTCTGCAGCGCCTCCCTCTCAACCTCCATATCTGCTCGCGTAGCTCCGACCGACGAGCTCATGGACGGCCTATGCGCCGCTGCCGGGTTCATGGCTGGCCTCCGCGTTGCCGCGCGTTGTTGATGTTCCCCGTCAATGCTCCGGGCCTCCATAGCCCGCTTTTCTCTGTTCGGAGCTCGCCCGAAGCTTGCACCGCGCTCGACCCTAGGCTTCCTGCAGCCTACGAGGCGTCGCTCCGATCTCTCCCGTCGTTTCTCCAACTTCCATGGCCAGCGCCCTCGCCATGGAGCTAGCAGCTTGAGGCAGCCATGGCTTCGGAGAGCACCAAACGGGTGCTAGCCAACTCGCTGCTACACACAGCCGGCCGCGCCGCTACACAAGTTCGTCGACGCTGCTACACACGGCCGGTCGCGCCGCTACAATTGATATAATATTGTAGCTCCGATGTATCTGGCAAACTTCTCCGGCGAAGTCGGATTTGCTACTTTTGTTCTATATATCGTTGCTACAATTGTTCTGTATTTCTGCTATAAGTTCTCCGCTACAATAACAAAAAAAAGCTGCTACAATTTTGTGTTTTTTTGCTACTTTAGCATATATTTTTTGCTACCATGTCTCCGGTGAGGTTTCCGGCGATGACTCCGGCGAGTTCCTGGGTGACATCTCCGGCGAGTTTTTGCGAGGTCTTCGATGTGATCGGTTTTGCTACAATACCATAATTGTTTTGCTACAATAGTACAACATGTTTGCTACATCGTCTCCGGCGAGGTCTCCGGCGAGTCTCCGACGAGATCTGTGTGTATTTTGGGTGAACCGTGTTTTGCTACAATTGGGTCGATTTTGCTACAAACGAACCGTTTTTTTTGCTACTTTGGTACATTATGGTAGCAAAAGTGGGATTAAGGTATACTGTGACAGATTTCAAAAAAAGGTATACTGTGACACGTGTCACGATCTAGACGGTCCAATCGAGCTCATCCAACGGCTGTCCACCCGGGGGATTAGAAATCTAATCCCCTGGGGACGCTCAGCAGTCCCCTTAGGCCTCGTTCGTTTAATCCCTTGGTGCCTTGGATTGATCTGGATTAGAGCCCATTCCTGGTTTTCCAGCCCGGCGTGAATTTTTTTCCAGACCATCAAAATTAAGTCTTCGTTTACTCCCTGGGGGTAAAATTAGCCCGGTCCAACCCGCCGAACCCTTCGAGAGTGAATAGAATGAACCTGGAGGCATTTGCTCCCGTGGGAACTCCAAAGCCTATTGGTCCACGTTAGGGGTGGGCCCAACATGATGGCAGGGTATTTCTTCCGTCAGAGTTGAATAATTCATGCGTATATTCATGCAGATACATGGGCCCCACAGAGGGGAGATAATTAGTCTCGTGACCATCGGTCCTTCCCACCTACTCCCCGTTCACTTTTACATGGGCCCCACAAAGGGGAGATAAAACTCATGCATGCATGCATTGGTATTCGGCTCCTACGCATTGAATTAATGCAGACAGCTGCATGAGAGAGCCTCTCAACCTCTCACGGCAGCTTCTCTCTCTTTCTCGCATGAGCATCTCCCGCTCTTCTTCTTCTTCTTCTACGCGCGCGCCACTTTTTCTTCAGTTCAAAACTTGTGAGGTGAAAGCTTTGTTTAGCCGTGAAATTTGGCAATCACTTGGAAAATTAGGCGCCACATTTTCGTCCAAATTTTGGAGCCTACTACAACTTAGAGAGCCATTTCTGTTTCAGTTTTACTCCTCCACTCTATGAAACATCCCGGTGGTGAAAAAATGGAGCCATACTCTCATCCTTACTCTCCTTCCTTGTTCTCTCATGCTAGCCCATCATGGATGGTCGAGGCGCGGCCGGCCGAGGCGTAGCAGGGCGAGGAGCAGCAGCTGCTGGACGAGGCACTGGCCATGCTGCTCCCGACGGATGCCAAGCTGGCCATGGCGTTCCCGCCTTCCCGGCGGAGGCAAAGGCGGATGGGGGAGGTGACGGTGGTCGCGGCCGCGGGTGAGGTACACGAGGTCGGGGACGAGGCCACGAGGGAGACTAGGCGCATGACGGCGATGATTGCATGGCTTTGTTCTTGTATGGCCAGTCGCTTATCTAGCCTTCGCTTGCATGCTGGTGCTGACGTTGAGCATAATGAGAGAGGAACTGGTGGCGATCGTGGTGACTTTGAGCTGAATGATCGCCGACAGACGCACACCATCACCCACATGTGTCGCGTACTCGCGGAAGGGGGCGCAGAGGTCAAGCACGGACGCCGTCATCGTCATCGTCGTACGGCACGTCGTCGTTGATGCCGACGCCGCTCTCCACAATGGCAGGGCGGTCGCTGACGCCAGAAACGAGCCCTTCGTCGCTGACACCACCAGCACGAGCACGGCTATCGGCGACGGACTGCTGGTTGCCATGGAGGCTGGGAACAACCTCGTCATCCATCAACTGGCTGCTCCGAGACGGCTTAGTCCAAGCGGGGAGATAAAAAAATGGAGTGACTGGTGAGGGAGAAGTCGAGGAAGCGGCCGAAGACGGCTTAGTCCAAGCGGCGAGGAGACGCGGGGGAGGAGCCAGGTGTGGCGGATGACGTGGACGCAGCGGCTCCGTCGGCCAGGTGCAGCCAGTTGAAGGCGCGGGCGAGGCGGACTGATCCCACGCAGCAGATCCAGCGGCTCCGTCGGCCAGGTGCGGCCAATTGAGGGCGCGGACGAGGTGGACTGCTCCGACACGCAGCAGCTCCATCGGCCAGGTGCGGCCGATTGATGGCGTGAGTGAGGCGGTACTCCGACGCAGCAGCTTCGTCGACCACTACGTACCCCATCGTCGGCGCCGCCCCGTGCGCGTAGAACCACCGGAGAGCCCGAGCAGTTCGGTCGTGGACGAGTCGGAGACGGCAACGAGCACCCGCGGCCCGGGCATGGCCGGCCCGTCCTGTTTGACGCCCTATGCCACCCACCCAGACGGCGGGGTGAAGGAACCCGCTCATGCCGCTAGCTGGTGCTGTTCATCTCCTCGCCGTTGCATCTGTCGTGTCACTGTTGTCCGCGCAGGCCACGCGAGCTAGGAGCGCAGGGGAGCGAGAGAACTCGTTCTGCCACCGAGCAGCAGATGCTCGGCGAGAGTCAATGTGATGGTGATGGGGAGTAAATTTGATCACTTTTTGTTCTCTCTCCTCTCAGTCCCATCACTGTGTATTTATAGCCGTATTGTTGATTGCAGTTAAAAGAATTGCCAATGCTATAGCAGGGACCACCTCTTCACTGGCCAATGGCATGACGAGTTCCGCCCGGAACAAATACCGCCCGGTTCATTCGAGAGTTTTCCCGAACCCTTCCTCCATTGTCTGGATAATTTTTCTCCCCACTCGACCCGTGGAAGAATATCCACGACAGGCGACGGCGTGAGAGACAGGCGACGGCGGGGCGACGCGAAGACGACGACGCGGCTATCTCGCCGGCGAAGGCGACGGCGACGCGACGCCTTCCCCTCCACCGCCGGCTCTCTCTTCCGCCGGCGACGTTCTCCCCGGTATGCCCCCTCTCCTACTTCTCATCGTTCCCATCTCGTAGTTAGGTTTCAGTACGGTTCTTGATTGGAGGAAATCTTGGAGATAGATGGGGAAAACGGTGCAAGGAGATGGCCGTGACTAAATAATGCCCAGGCAAACTTCTTTTGATTTGCTGCACCAAGGTTACTGGGTAGGGATTTTGCCGTACGGATCATCTCCTATCCTTGTTCTTTTGATTTTGATTAGGTACTGTCTCTACAAATCAACGAGGTTACTGGATAGGAGATGATCTGCTGCACAGAACGAATTTGCACTTCTTTTTGATTTGTAGTATATTGTTGTGAATTTAGACTAGTACGTAATATAGCTCCTAGAACATTCTTCTTTCTGGTGTGTGATCTGAATCGAAGAGCACATGATTTCTGGTCTTCAGTGAACTAACCGTCACTGTCTGAATTTTTTTGCAGATCACACCTGCCCCTGTGAGAGTCGGAGAAGACGAGCCCCCTCCGTCCTGGGATATAGTTCCTGATCGGTATTTGTTTTACTACGCTTTTCTCTTTTGTGAGAGTATCATCCATACTGTTTTATGCCTTTATGCACATGATAATTATTCTGTGATAAATATAACCGAAACAACTATTTCTAGCTTTGCAATGGATATGAGCATTAGAGATCGTATTAGGAAGAGGCGGGAGGAGGATGACGATGATCTCATGATATTAATCATCCCTGCTCTACATCATTTGGGTTATCTTGGAAGGAGGGATGCTGAGCCACAACATATACCATGGCTAACGGGGCAGAAAAAGTCAAGGAGCTGCTTGAAGGCCCTGTCAAGAAATGTAGGATAGCATTCAGAATGGAGCCTTACATCTTCAAAGCCTTGGAAAATTATCTTAGAAAGGAAAAGTTGGTGCGTGATACTAGGATCAAGGTTGAGGAAAAGCTAGGGTTCTTTCTATATATGCTTAGCCACAATGCATCATATGGAGATCTGTCATGTGTTATGTGGTTTCCGCATTCTTGGTGAAAACAATTGTGTTCGACTAAATGTGACAGTAGTGTATTATTTTGACCACAAATTCATGTATAAAATCTTAAGTTCTTTTTTTTCAATACAGGAGGGAGACGACTTGATGTCGTAATGTTGTTTCGATGTCAAGCTCATATGATGAGAGATGCTAGATGAAGATTGAAGTTGCTTTGTTCAATATTCTCGTATTGACTTTTATAATATTTGGGCATGAACTCAATCTTAAGTATGTTGAAAGGACCTTTGCTGTTATTTATGATCAAATTATGTCTGCTAGATGTCTAGCAAGTTACTTATATCAAATAGTTGATCTAGGTGCAGACTGAAGTGCTGCTAGGATATATCTATTTGTAGAGGAGTTTTGAGAAGCGGTGATCAGATTATGTTTGGCAGAAGCTATTTGTATTATCTTTTGATTTTCGTCATGATTAAATGTGATAAACATTTTAATGTTTTTTCTTGGTCCCAGTTCAAAATTTATTTTTTATGTTTTTTTGTGAATCTATTATTATTTCAGTTTGGCTGGATTGAGAAAGAATTCTGAGACTATTGAGTTTAATCAGTGCAACTATGCAAGTATGCCAACTATGCAAGTATGCCCTGAGTAGCAGTTGGAGCCTACCAGGGATTAACCGACTTGGAGCCTACCAGGGATTAACCGAACAGCTACAGAGCATACACGGGATTATTGAGAAGGGGTTGACGTGGGTTACTAGGGATTGGATGTAGGGTCTGGATCAACCAAATCCCTGCCTGGATCGATTCCAGGTCTGGTTTCATTCCACACAAAACGAACGAGGCCTTAGGGTAAACTACAGTAGCATGGTGGCCCTTTGCTAATGCGAGGCCATAATCTTTCTTGGAAAAAGACACAGAGCGGCGGTTCGTCAAGATTCGCGAAAGGTATCGTGCGGTGCGACCAACCATCCTTATCCCTTCCGTATCTCCTCACGTCACGGCTTCCTCCTCCCACTCATTCTCTCTCTCTCCCCCAGATCACCAGCGGAAAAGCTTTTGTCCCCGACAAGGGCGGCGCGACGCATGAAGGCCGCCGCCGACGAGCTAGGCGTGACACACGAAGGGCTCCGCCGCCGGCCAGCGCGGCGCGATGCATGGAGGGCTCGGTCGGGCCGCCGCCGACCAGGGCGGCGCGACACACGGATCAACGGATGGCTCCGCCGTCAGCCGCCGATCAGCGCGGTCCGCGCATGGGCTGCTCCGCCAGGCCGCCGGCTTCAAGCGAGCATCGGGAAGGCCACGGCCGACCAGCGCGGTCTGGCGCATGGACTGCTTCACCAGGCCGCCGCCAACGAACGCTCATCGGCGAGGCCGCCGCTGACCAGCACGGTCCGACGAATGGACGGCTCCGCCAAGGTGCCGCCGACCAGCGCGGTCCGATGCATGATCGGCTCAGCAGAGCCGCCGCCGACCAACGCGCATCGGCGAGACCACCGCCGACCAGCGCACATCGGGGAGGGCCACCGCGCGCCGCTGAACAAGCGGCCGGGAGGCTGCCGCTGCCGAGCTCATGGGACAGGCGCGTGAGGCGGCGTCGTTCATCGAGCAGGGAGGCCGCCGATGAAGAGCACCGCCGCCGCGTGCAAGTGACGAGGAGGACGGTGTCCGGCGTGTCCGCGTGTGGCGTGATTGGCTGACTTTTCCCTGTGCTCCTCCATTTGCTATCTCTTGCTTTTTCTGATGGCGGCAGCAGATGTTTGGTACCGATGTATTTCTTCTCTTGTTCAACCTGATTTGCTGGTGTGATGCATGCTTTTTAAGGTGAGCTTGATCTGGCACAGAGTGCTGTTTCGGGCTGCAAATTTCCTTTGTTAATCTAGCAGTTGTTAAGCGATAACTTGGCAATGCCAGGTGATAATCGGGTAATTAGTAACTAACCTGGACGATTCCATGTCTGATTAGCAATTGCTAAGTGATAACCGGGCAGTTACTACTCCGCTGGTGATCTAGAGTACGTAGTAGATGATACTCCTGGTAATTGTTAGCAAGATAATTAACCTGTACGGGTCCACGCTCCAGCGCTGTGACCAAACTAACCAACTCATGCGGACCGACCTATTCGTCCACCAAATTTGGGCCGTGGATGCATTGGGTCGGACAACGCGCGCCCTCCCCTTCACCCCGGCCCCTCCTGCCAGTGGCACACACAAACCACTCCATTCCCTCCAAAACTCCCTCCCCTAAAATTTGGCCTCCGGGAAAGGAATCTAAAGCGATGGATCCCGCCTCCACGCATGTCGCGTCATCTATCGCCGGTGGCTCCGGCTAGAAGCTAGCCAAGTCGAAGAAGCTCGCCAAGGATCTCACGTTGGATTAGCGTCGGGCCGAGTTCGTGAAGCGCACAGGCCGCATAGAGGCCGCCAGAGCTCGGGCAGCTCCCTCCAAGCTCGAAGACGAGCGGCAAAAAGAGAACGACCGCATCCTTGCCGCATAGACAGAGGCCAATGGCAACTTGCTGGCACAGAAAGCCACCAGCAGGCAGTCATGCTGATGAAGCATTAGGCGCTCAACGTGGCATTCGGCCAAGGTGTGTTTATCCCTCTGGCTCCCCCTAGCCATGTCATGGTCGGCGCATCGTCGATCAGCTCCGTAACGTCAACGCCGAGTGGACGACATCCTCTTCAACCCAGGCATCTAGGCCCGCATACACCATCCTATGATGGCGACCACGGGAGGCGTGGATGCACGCTCTCCCGGCTCGGCGATCCCCGTTTGATGTCATCGAATACGCCGGGGCAAGATATCTACATTGACCGCACTCCCACGGTCGGAGACACAACTTCGTTGGGGGCGAATAAGCAACATCGCATCTCTGTCGCCGATATGTTGCTGACAGTCAATCTGTTCGATGGAATGACTGGCCCGGTACCTTCGGCTAGCAAGATGGTAATTTATTTCCCATTGGCATGGCTACTCAACTTGTTCGCATATTTCGTTCCCATTGCAAGTCGGTTGTGTCTGTAGCTTGTTATGGCCAATTTGTGTGTAGGAATTCATGGAAAACAACTGCGAGAGCATCATGCATGTCATGATCAATGATGGTGTCCATGAGGACGATGTCATGTGCACTCGATATGAGAGTCAATATGATGAGACTCAACAAGAGGGTTACTCCATTGCCAGTTAGCCATTGTTTTGGAACGATTGCTTCTTCATGGGCGAGGGCATCACCCAAGAAACAACCGAGACACTGGCCGCATCACTTGCCGCGACGGTTGCCGACGCCAAGAAGGTGAGCCAAAGTACTGTGAGCTACACCACCGAAAATCATAGTTTGCTATGGCGTGCTTGGATGGAGATTTCACAAGATCCACTTTTACGGTGGCGTGCAAAAGGTATTTGCATAATGGTGACGGGTGGGAAAGTACTTCCATGAGCATAGAAAGTTCCCGCAAACCCCTTCACGGTGATCGAAAATATCTCTCCCTTTCAAAGACATAGGGCTTCATCCATCCAGTGTGTAGCATGTTTCAAGACTCAATTGAGATGGTGAGGAGAAGGGCAATAAGCGGCGCCTCGGCCGTTGACATGGTAAAACATGTTCCACTCTTCTCAATGTACATTGCACATATGTGGGCAATTGTCATTAATTATTTTCCATCTGGTTAGGTTATTCATGCTTTGAAGCAGTTCAAGGCGGCCAATAACAACAAGACTTTCACATTGAGCCATTGTTGGATATCGATCAAGGATACCAAGAAGTGGAAAATAAGCTATGTCATATGCAAAAAACTCGAGGACACGAAGAAGAAGGGTAATCGCAATGTGTCAATGAACAATGCCATCAACGTTGACGATGATGGCATCTGCATCGGCGACCCTACAACCGACGAGCCAGGCAGTGGTGATCCACCAAGAGCGACATGAACGGTCATGCTTCCTCGTTGGCATTCCAAGGCACCTTGAGGAGTTGATGGTCAAGAAGGAAGAATAAATTGCCATGAGGAAAGAGAGGCGGCGCAAAGAGAAAGAGGCTACCGCGAAGAGCTTTGTTGATCTTCATATGAAAGCTCTTGAGGTGGATGAGGCCAATGCCAAGGTCTCGGCTCGTCGAGGCTGAAGCCAAGGCTAGACTCATGGATGCTGATGCCAAGTCCCCAAGATCATGGTTGAGGAGAACCGGATCATGCATCACCGACTTTGACATCATCTCCGACCCCATGCAAAGGGCTTGGATTGAAAAAAGCAAAAGATCAATCTAGCTCGTGATGTTCGAAGGGCAATGTCATAGATAATTGCTAATTGGGAGAAACTTGCCACTTTTTTGGGTGGAACTAGCCACTTTTTAAACATAGTGTATGATATTGCGTCATTGTGCATATTTAGGAGAAACTTGCCACTTGTTGGAGATGCCTGAAAAACAATGACATATGTTTGCCACTTTATGTAGCTGCTAATTTACGTATTTATGTTGCTAAATAATTTTTTTTGCAAACTGGCTAGATCTAGCCCGCGCAAACAGACTGTATCGCGCCGCCAAACGCACTGGCCTGCCATCCTTGACCGCAACCTAAATTCTATTATCGGCCGATCCAAATAAATATAATCGAACGAAAGTTCACCGGTTTAAGTTCGTGCCAGTGGAGATGCTCTCATTCCGCGATGGCTTTAAACGTCGAGAGGGTAGCGAGGTCGCTCCCCATTTTGCCATTGGTGGAGAGAGCAGAAAGTACTGTAAAATTATTGTTTAAATACTTATTTTTACAATATTTTTTTTTGTACTAGATGATTTTTACTATTGTAGGTAGTACTTTGTTACCGTGTCCAGACTTGGTCTACTCGAAAGTCGAAACGAAGGAAACGCCACGGTTAATGACTCCGGTCCTATCCAGTCGCTGCTCGCACGCTATGTGGGGCCACAACCGCACCACCCCAGTCAAGTCTGAAGAAGTCTATCCCCACGCCAACACCTGAGGAGCGCTACGCGACAGCCATCCTCCAATGCAAGCTGAGGCAGGTTTGGCGTGAGCCTGTTGGGAAGCGCCACGCGTCGTCCGAATTTCAAACACACACCCGGCAGGCACGCACGGGCGATTTGCACAAAAATAACCCAAAAGTGAAAAAAAAAGCACAGACTGACCCTCCGACGAAACTATTTCACCCATCTAACCCTTTTGTGTGGCGCCCCTCCCATCGGCGCCACACATGCCAGTGTGGCGCCCCTCCCGCCGGCGCCACTCTCCCAGCCGACGTGGCGCCCTCAACGCTGAGCTGGTGCGCCCATCCGATGTGGCAGCATGTGTGGCGTCCCTCACATCGGCGCCACACATGCACTTGTAATTGCACAAACCATACTGTGAGACAATTCGTCTGGGACTTAGCCGTTTTGCGAGCCTGTACGTGTGGCGCCGATGCCACGGGCGCCACACATGCAAGTGTGGCGCCGATGCCACGGGCGCCACACATCCACTTAAGTGTGGCGCCCGCGCCCGCCCCAGCCCGACCAGACCTCATCTTCTCTCTTCTTTCTTCTCTGCTCCCACGAAACCGCCGCCGCCGCCCGCCTCCCCTTCGCCCCCCCACCAAATCGACCAAGGAATCGTTAGATCTATCCGGCCAACTTCTTCCTCCTCCATTCCTCAAGGTATTCCCCTTCGATTCCCTCCGATTCATCCACTAGTATTGGTGGATTTGGTAGATTTGGGTATGAACCCTAGACATGGAAATTTATGTTGGTGGATTTGGATATGAACCATTGATATGGAAATCAATGTTGGTGGAATCTACATTGTAGTATATGTGTTTGAACCAAAGATTTGTTGGAACCCTAGATATGAAATTTTACATGTATGTGTTGAAATCCTATGTATGTATGTGTTGAAATGTCTAATATTTGCCTAGCAAATGCATTCAAATTTGTTACATATGCCTAGCAAATGCCTATTCAAATTTGTTGCATTCAAATGTGTGTATGTATGGGTGATTCGAAAGTTAGATATATTGTCTTACATATGTATGTATGTGGTGAATTTGTTGCATTCAAATGTGTGTATGTATGGGTGATTCGAAAGTTAGATATATTCTGATGTATGTGTTGCTCATTTTTGTTAGTGGAATGACTCATAACATGGTTGTGTAAACATGTAGGATGGTGTGGCTTCGGATGAAGAGTACGACATGGAGCACCGGGCTGTTCATATGACGGAGAGGGGAACGGATCTTCACCCTTTGAAGATTCGTTACCATGGCACGATGGATATACCGTATGACGAGAGGTACACGGAGTTCATCCAGCCCTACCGGTCTTATGCCGTTCATATCCCTTGTAAGCCGTGGGGCCGAACATGAACCCTCTCGCACTCACCGCCCTTGTCGACCGGTGGAGGCCGGAGACTCACACCTTCCACTTGAGGGCCGGCGAGATGGCCCCTACTCTCCGGGATGTTTCCATGATCCTTGGACTACCTATTCAGGGCGACCCACTGTGTATGAACACAGCTTCTGATGGGTGGCGCGGACAGATGGAGGACCTTATTGGCAGGGCTCCTCCGGTGCCAGCAAATCCAAAGGAGAGAGTTCCCGCCGGCGCGTCTTTCTCTTGGATCAGGACTAACTTTGCGAATGCCCGGAAGGGGCCAACGAGGACACTCGGAGGACGTACGCCCGCGTGTACTTATGGTACATGATTTCGAGGACTCTCTTTCCTGACAGTGGGGGGAAGCTGGCCCATTGGTGTTGGCTGAAGGCGCTTACTGTGTTGGACAGCCGGTGGAGTTGGGGAACAGCGGCACTTGCCTACCTCTACCGTATTGGCGCGGGGATGCCTGACCTCAACCATAAGTGCACGGAGGAGGCGCGGTTCTGGCGTATGCGCTACCCACTCATATGCATGTGGCTTGTTGAACACCACCAGCCGCAAAGAGTGATGAGACAGTTTGGGCTGTATCAGGAGTGCCCACCAAAGGTGGCAAGACACGGACAAGGCGCTTCATAGGTAAACTTCTGGAATCATGCGATGGAAGATTCTTGATAGAAGAGGTACCAACAAACTTCTTGATTCTTGCAGGCTTGATAGGCAGCGGCAGAGGAAGATCACAAATTGGCCAGTCCATCACAGCGGCCACGTCGCAGCGTTCCAACAATGTTTGGAAGCGGCACGGAATGCTGGCCCTGAGGAGATTGTGCCTCACGACTTGGCCGCTTTCAACAAATACCTCGAGTGGTTCCATGAGAAAACGCGTATCGAGTTTGTGAAGCACGCGTATGCTGAGGACATCTTGGACGACCCCATCGAGTTCGATGAGGTTGCGCAAAGCCAGCACGACACCTTTGCTCGCAGAGGGAGATCGACTTCTATTGCTTCGGAGCTGAACTTCGTGGTAATGGATTCTCTCACTAACTAGTACATCATCTAGATTGACATGTGCTCGCTTCAATTTTGTATGCTATGTTTGTCACAGCGGGAGGAGATCCAAAAAACAGCTCACGAGTGCGAGATTGTGTGGGAGCAGAGCGGGAGAGATGAAAAGCCTGTCGGACCGTTGCGGAATTTCATTAAGGTATGATCACCAACTTTGAATGTACGCTATTATGTTGTGGTGGCTTTGTAACCATGAGTTCCATGACGCGAACACCGCACGAAAGATGCGGCGGTTAGCCAGCTTGCTAGGTTGCCGCGAAGGCGAAATTCCTACATCCTCCTCTTCTGAAGAGCGGGAGGTATCGACTATTTTGTTGCTATCAAACATGTTCTTACTAATTTCAAGTTTTGTAATATCATGTGTTCTTGTTTGTGAAGATTCCTGACGACGACGAAATTCTGAGTCAAAGCATACCTCCAAGCAAGCCCCACGGTCTACTTACCAGTTCAAGCCAAGGGGCAATGCTCCAAACCGGTACACTCCGGAAGATTATGTCAACCGAGGAAAAAATGTTGTCATTGAGGAGGATGAGGCGCCGCCGCGGAGATCATCTTTGAGGAGGATGAGGTACGACGAGCCCTTATCTTCAGAGGAGGAGGAGCAGGAGGAGTAGGAGGAGCGGCAGCAACAAGAGCCACGACAGCGGACGAAGAGGATGGCCGTCCGGAAGCAGCCCGTGAGGACGACACGTCGAGGACGACACTAGGATGTGCTCCGTGTTGTTGTGAACTATATCTTGATAAGTATCGAGTTGTGAACCCTATGTCATTTCGAACCATGTCTGTAATGCTACTTGTTGTTTGAATATACTTGCTACGATGTGAGCTATGAAGTGTTATATGTGTATGTTCTGAAATTGCTACTTGTTGTGTCCAATGTTGTACTCAAAACTGTTGGAGTTTGGTATGATTTTTCAGGTTTTTAACACAAGTCAATGTGTGGCGCCCTCCACAGTGGCGTCACACTGCACAGTGTGGCGCCCGTGGCATCGGCGCCACACATGCCAGCCTATATCAACTATTGGGTCGAAAACATCCAGGGGCTCCGGACGATAAGTCCTTAGCCGTTTTGGCAAGGTTCTTTGTGTGGCGCCCGCGGCATCGGCGCCACACGTGCTAGTATGGCGCCCGTGGCATCGGCGCCACACATAGAGCCTCGCAAAACGGCTAAGTCCCAGACGAATTGTCTCACAGTATGGTTTGGGCAATTACAAGTGCATGTGTGGCGCCGTTGGGAGGGGCGCCACACATGCTGCCACGTCGGATCGGCAGACCAGCTCAGCGTCGAGGGCGCCACGTCGGCTGGGAGAGTGGCGCCGGCAGGAGGGGCGCTACACTGGCACGTGTGGCGCCGATGGGAGGGACGCCACACAAAAGGGTTAGATGGGTTGAAATAGTTTCGCTGGAGGGTCAGTCTGTGCTTTTCTTTCACTTTTGGGTTATTTTTGTGCAAATCGCCGCACGCACGACCTGTTCGATATGGCCCCGCATGGCAGTTTCATTAATTCTAGTCTGCCTGCGCTCTGGCGAGGGTGGTTTGGCTGGAAATATACTGCCATTTTTTGTGTGAGCTTTAGATTAATTTTGTCAAATTTTTTTGATCATGTCAGATTTAGAAGTATCTTAAGTCTCAACTAGTACCATTCTCGGTCAGTCATAGACTAGATCAGTGGTATCTTCAACAACACCAATCCACACAATTCGACTAACAGAAAAATATCAGGACATAAAAAATCGGGAATCCTAGAATGCTGATTACGACACATGCTCTTGAGCCATCCGATTTTGAACTTTGGACGTCAAAAGCCGAAGGATGTTCTTCCCGTCTCATTTGGGGCCGAGAACTAAAACATTGTGCTATGGCTTGTTGCTCATGTAGAAACTCAAGGTCTCTAGTTAATTGCGATGCATGTCCTAAACCCAACCTTGTCGGGTATGTATCGTCCGAGAGGCAACAAGCAAGGGATTGAGCACGGAATCAAACTCCTCTCATCTGATCATGCTTGTGCTCCTACCGAACTTGCACTCAACCTAGGACGAAATCTAGTTGATGTTGCATCATGCCCATTGTATTAAACATCACGCTACGTCGCCGCTAATAACATGTTATAGCGTTCTGATCAATGTCTCACGAAACTAAATGCATGTACAATCGTCCTCTCTATATCTATAGCGGATTATAAGGGTTGCACTATTTTACGACAACACTACTTCTTCTTTTTTTACCTTGATCATCCCCTTCAGATCGCAACTCCTAACGCACCGCTATTGTCCACATTCTGTTAACCAGGCATTATGCGTAAGCATATGCTTGCCAACATTAATTGAGCAAAAGCAACAAGTCATCACGGTGTGGTGGTAACCAACTTAAATTGTTCAGGAATTTGGTTCGATCACCCAACCCACAAATGCATGTAGATAGTTCCTTGTTTGAATGCAAGTACCTCATATATATTCCCTTTGTATGTGTTCGTATATACTCTCTCCATTCCAATGAACAAGGCTTCTTTGCTTTCCGTGTTTTTCCTTGGACTAAGATTTATTGTAGATATATAGAGATAAGTGGTATAAATATAGCATCATTAAAAATTATTTTTCAATACAAATCGAATGACACTAATTACGTATAATATAATTGAAAATTACTCAATTTTTTTTATCAAAGTCCGTCTTTAAACATGTGGGCGTCTTATTTATCGAAACAGAGGGAGTATAGTTACACTAGTATTCCCTCCATTCCTTTCTAATTGATTTTAGAAGGGGACGGAAAGAGTATCGTATGACATGGGTACATACATATGATCCACCGTCAAATTCAAAATTTCTAAGTTGCCACGGCATTAAGAGAACTAGGATTCCTTCATAGAACAAAATTAAAGCGGAGAACTGGGATGAGCATTGATTTTGGAACTCGTTCAGCTGCCTTGCTTTTCAAGGAATAGAACCCACTGACATGCGGGTGCACCAATGGCCAATCACAGCTTCGACCTCGGTTTCGAACGCTCTGCTTGGATGAGCAGCACACAGAAATGTTTAGTTATATCAATGACATGTGGGGTCAGTGTAGCGGCGGCCCACTTGTCATAGAGTCCTAGTCTGTGCAGCCCAAGTACACGCATTACCATTCGCAACCAGACTCATCTCGTCTGGAATAAATACGGCCCGTGCTCCTCCATTCGTCATCACAACACAAGAGTCAGGTAGAGAAGAGAGAGAAGAGAGAGAAGGGAGAGAGAAAAAGAGAAGAGAAGAGAGGAGAGGAGAGGAGAGGAGAGATGGCGAATCTGAGCAAGGCGGCGCGGGCCAAGGCTACGGCGGCGACGCTCCGCCGCGTCCCGAAGCCGGAGAAGTTGGCGATCGAGCTCCTCGCCAACTCGCGCGGGGCGGCTTACCTGAGCCGTACCGTCCGCCTCCCCGAGCCCCTGAAGGTCGGGCTGCTGATTGTCGGCAACAGCTTCGACTCCCTCGCCGCCGCCGCTTCCGGCTCCGACTACGCGCAGGCCGTGGCGGGCGCGGGCGAGCACGGCGCGGCCGAGGGCGTCGAGAACGGCGCGGGCGAGGGCGTCGAGCACGGCGCGGGCGAGGGCGTCGAGCACGGCGCGGCCGAGGGCGTCGAGCTCGGCGCGGGCGAAGGCGTCGAGAACGGCGCGGGCGAAGGCGTCGAGCACGGCGCGGCCGAGGGTGGCGAGCACGGCGCGGCCGAGGGCGTCGAGCACAGCGCGGCCGAGGGCGAGGAAGGTGCGGCGGCGGCTGGGGCGGGCGACACGGCGGCCGCGGAGGGTGACGCCGAGGCGGCGGGCAGCGACGGCTACTAGATCATGGTTGGGTATTCGCTTTGCTCCTGTTCATTTTGAGAGACCCCATGGTGTGGATGTTTTTTGTTGCATGATGAACCTGATCCCTACGTACTCGTGTTTGCCGAACCTGGCTTGGATCCATGGATGAATCTGTGATGCGACTGTTGTTGTTCTGTGAACTGTGATACATCATGATTTGGCCATCGTTGCAACCCGTTTTTTTCTTCTCAATCGTTCCATTCTGAAATTATGGTCTAGTTCTAGTTGTTCCGTTCCGGTATGCATGTGATCGAGCAATCCGTCATTCCCTAGTGCTAGCACACCTACAGTTTATTGTTGGATACGCGGAGCGCAGATCGATTGATTTTTGTTTTCCATTTCTTGAGTTCTTCAATATAATGATTTATATATGCTGATAATCTGTTTCTGCCATTGCGCAAAGAAGGAATACCCTCCACAAAGGCAT